>NC_137826.1:39750748-39768248 GCF_963921795.1 Nannobrachium achirus | reverse complement strand
CACACACACACACACACACACACACACACACACACACACACACGTTCCCACATAGCCGGAGGCCCACTTCCAGCAGGTATAAATCCCTCTCAAGTGAATTCCCGGTGCATGTTAAGAGGGCGAAGGGTGCGTTATCGCTGTCTCCAAGCGGACAAGGTTGGTCGCCGTCAGAAAGGGAGTGGGGAGTGGGAGGGTGTGTGTGTGTGTGTGTGTGTGTGTGTGTGTGTGTGTGCGCGCGTGTGTGCGTGTGTGTGTGTGTGTGTGTGTGTTTGTGGACCAAACGTCCCCACAAGTACAGTAATATTATGAGAAATAAGTCATTGCGAGGACCATTTTCCTCGCAATCTGTACTGTATATATTTTTAAAAGCAGACATTTGTAACGCAAATCCTTCTTTCTCTTGGTCCCTGGAACGGAATAGTTTGAGATGGGGGTCCGCGGTCAAATACATATAATTCTAGGCGGTCCTTGACATGAAAAGGTTGAGCACCACTGATATAGAAACATAGATTCAGAAAACCCTAGAAAACATTTTTACGTATTTTTCAGGTGATAATGGGTTAAAATATATATATATATATTTTTTTTTAGAGATATGTTTCCAATGAGAACAATATTCTGGTTGAGGTTAGGTCATTTATAATGTAGGTTAGTTTTAAGATTAGACATTAAGAGGTTAGGTTTAAGATTAGATATTTAGAGGTTAGGTTTAGGGATCAGCAGATAGAGTTATGCCTGATTTACGCTTAGAGTTGCGCGCTGGTGACGTGCACTTGAAAATAGCCGATCTACAAGCTCACAAGGGATTGTAGATCTGCTAATCTTTGGCTTTAGGCTCATGATTACAACAAACTATCATTATGTTTTTGAAATGGCATGAAACCACTGTGTTAAAAATGTCAATGGCCTCACAAGTATAGTAATAAAAAGCTGCGTGTGCGCGCGTACGTGCGCATACTGTACGCGTGTGCGTGTTTGTGTGTGTGTGTGTGTGTGTGTGTGTGTGTGTGTGTGTGTGTGTGTGTGTGTGTGTGTGTGTGTGTGCTGCAACTGGAGGAGCGTGATAAGAACCTGAAGCCAGCGTGTGCCGCATGCACTCCTCGCTCAGCTCAGGCTCACCATGACAACCGGTTACCGGGGAAACCATGGATTACATGCTCTCTCTCTCTCTCTCTCTCTCTCTCTCTCTCTCTCTCTCTCTCTCTCTCTCTCTCTCTCTCCCCCCCCCCCCCCCCCCTCTCATCCTTCCTGCAGCTCTGCCATTTATCATCCTCGTTGCCGTGTCATCCAGCAAGACAGGATGCCCAGTCACATCCCGCCTGCTGACACACCACCTTCTACCAGTGGTGGAAAGCAGTGCTTCTCAACCCAAATGATTCCCCAGATGATTAACTTAATGTGCAACATTGCTTTCTCACTCAACAGTAAACAAACCGACATAAAATGTAAGTGTATAGAAGATATCTGGACACACATAAGTGACAATTAAGGACTTTTTTAATACCTCTAAAATGGCAAATTAAACATTGGCCAAATTGTCAAATATTAGAGCCCGACATTGTGAAAATAGCCTATCTACATGCTCACAAGTCACAACTACATGCTCATGAGTCACAACGCGAGGCGTTGTTGTGACTTGTGAGCATGTAGATCGGCTATTTTCACAATAGAGCCGTGTTATACAAAATGTATAAGGTATATTGCAAGGTGCGGTGGCAGAGACTAGAAGAATTACTTCTGTCTCATTCGTTTTACGTGGAAAGCTGAGGGATGTAGAATTTGAAGCTCCTTCCCCCGATCTGGCACAGGGCGGCCGGACCCATCTACAAAGAAACTCTTCTTCTGGGAGGAAAGTGCAACAAGGAGGCTGTAACGGGCGGCCAGGTGAAAATCATCAGGCATGGATCAAGACCAGACGCGCAAGCTTCCGAGAGTGCCCTATCGCCCGATTATCAAACAGGTACTGTACCCGAATCGTTCTTGGTAATTTGACGTATTTCCTAAAGGAAATATGGGGCGGCTATTAAGAACGTTTCGGGGCATCAGGCTAGGAACCCCATGCATAGGGATAAACCCATAAGTGTCAAACTCAATGTTTGACATTTGGATTGGCCTATACGTGGAGATGTTGAGAACCCTATATGTAAGGGATAACATCTCGCTCAGCGGTGATTATCGAGTGATAGGAGCCCGACAGGTTGATATGCCACCTCCGACCTGTCGTGCACCTATCACTCGATAATCACCGCTTATTACCCTACTACTCAATAAAATTAATAATTTGACACAAAACTAAAAACAAAACGAAGTATTTCCATGTTTACAGACTGCTGTATTTTCTGATACTGCGTCGGCCATTTATGGTCTCAAATGTTTTGAAAAACATTCTTGAGAGAAACGTTTAGTTGTAAATGATGCTGTGTGTTTGTTTACATGGCTGACATGTTGGATACGGCACAAGATTCACACAGCGCAGCCTGAGTGAGTGCAGTAGGTGTTCTGAGCCTTATTAGGCAGTGGTCCGTTATAGAGCGGAGCGGTCATTATACGCCTATAATTCACCGCTGATTTCAGCGCTTGACCAATCAGAAGCAAGCATTCAACCAAGCCGGGTAATAAATGGAGATAATCCCTTGTGTCATATGGGACTGTCGTATACTGACGATGGTCAGTGCTGTACACGTCTGTCCTCCTAGCACTCATGATGATCATATTACAATTGAAAATTGTTGATACACATACTGTACCAACACACACACACAGCGACATGCTGGGCGACAAGCCAGTGGGCCAATTACTGTACATGAGTTATATTTCGTCGTTGTCGGGTGGAAACCTTGTATGTCCAAAACCGTTTGTTTTGTATTTATCATTTTAAAAATGATTTAAACTAGTGAAAACAGCCGATCTACAAGCACACAACGCCTCGCACCGCGAGGCGTTGTGTGCTTGTAGATCTGCTGTTTTCACTACTTTTGTGCAACGGCCTTGTATAATGAAGCAGGGCTTTGCTTTGAGAAAAAAAAATATATACATTTGAAACTTTACCGACATTTTACTTTTATTTTTTCCTAATGGCCGGCCTGGAACGGCCGGGAATGAACCGGCCATTCGGGAGTTGTCCCGCTTTTCCCAATGGCCAGCACGTCCCTGCACACACACACCCACAGACACACACTTATATCCACAAAAGGCCGATGCTTCAGCAGACTGTTGAGATGCACAGGGTCTCGTTCCATTCAGCGGTAGAGGAACAAAGGCAGCACATGTGGAAATATCCAATGTATTAATGGAACACTTCAGAGACTTCCAAATGTATCTATTTTTATATAGATGTGTCTTTATTCGAGTTCCTACAAGGCAGAGAACAAATACAATGTCTCAATCTGCTGTATAATTTCCAGCTGACGAATCTTTTTGGTGCCTTAAGGATCGCACAGATTTCCTAACAAACAATTTGTTGTCATATTGTATGACATGCGTATATAAATACTGACACTAGTCCAGGCTCCATTTAGCACCCTAAAGTCCCACATCTGACGATGACAGCCAAGACAGCAGCAGCACCAGGGACTAAAACATCAGTTTTCTAGCCTGCATTATCAGACATAGGATTTGGGATGTAAATGCTGACTAGATTTAACCTTTCATACCGTAAAATGGAAGTGGAAACTGGAAAGTGGAAATTTGACAATTGTACTTATAAAGTTCCAATTCAACGTTGGAAATAATAACTCCCTGGCACCCTTTTTTAATCAGTCCGAAAAATTGTTAACATTTTAAATCCCAGCATCCGTATTGCGGAGAGAGCTTTCGCAGAAAAAAGGCACCTAGTGTCGCACGATGCGATGTCATTTTTGGAAAATCATCCCCCCACCTCCCACCTGGGGGGCGCTCTCCATTCCGACATGTCGCCACTCCGTCATTGACTTTGTATTGTCGGAGTGGCAACACTTCCATAGAGGTTGGGTTTATGGTTATTGGTTAGGGTTAGGTATAGGGTTAATGTCGGAATGGACACATGTCGTAATGGAGACATGTCGGAATGGAGACATGCAACCCTCGCACCTCACATATAAAATACACTTTTTGGCCAGAAAGTAAAACGTTTCACAAGGAACTGTGCCCTCTACAGAAAAATTCCACAGACCAGAATTTGCCTTCCGGTGAAATATTTTCTTTTCTGGCCCAAAAAAGTGAGACGTGAGGTGGGGGGGCTCAGAGTTCTCCCACCAGGAAACGTAGGCTTTCAACTCCCTAAAGCGAAACCATATTCATTATTTTTTACTAAAGACGAGAGTGAGCGCAGCCTTTCCTGTGGGCGCAAGGGCCATAGCGGTACCATAGCGTTAAGGAGACCTCCTTCTAACGCTTCTAAGGACCAGAGCTAGGAAGTAAGGAAGGCAGGCAGGAAGGAGCGCGGAACGGGGGGCGGGGAGGTGGGAGAGTTCAATTAAATCAAAGGTCAGAGCTAATGAAGCGTCACGGTAGCTAACGGCTCACACTTACGGACAGCCGAGGAACGAACGGAGGAGCCCGGAGGCTACGGCAGCGCAGAGACTCACACCAATGTACATCATCACCTCCCCATCCGGGGCAGGCAGCGCCCACTCCTTAACCCATTCAGAACGGGTACATATATTGTGTATCATTATTTTATGCTTTAACTATTGAAAAATAGCAGATATACACGCTCACAGCGCGGCACCGAGTGCCGCGCTGCGAGCTTGTAGATCTGCTATTTTAAAAAAAAAAAAAGTGTCTTTTGAATCCTTCTAAGGTTTTTTAAAAAAAAACCTATGTTTCTGTGTCAGCAATCTGGCCAGCCATCGTCAAAGAAAAGGTCCTTTTCACTTAAATGGAGCTCAGTTAGTCTGTTCTTGAGAGACTACTATGTCAGTGGTTCTCAAACCTTTTCATGTCAAGGACCCCCAAAATGTTATGTATTTGGCCACGGACACCCATCTCAAAATATCTAGTTCCAGGGACCACCCAGAAGCAAAATTTGAGTTACAAACGTTCGCTTTGAAAATACATTATAGTCAAAGATTTGCACACATTTTCACGACTTTTTCAAAAATAGCAGATCTACAAGCTCGCAGCGCGGCACTCGGTGCCGCGCTGTGAGCTTGTAGATCTGCTATTTTTCACAGGTTAAAGCATTCAATAATTCCAGGCCTAAATGGGTTAATGGAGTGCCCTGACATTTCAAAGTTATGCTCTTATTCATTATCTGTTTATCTATTAACGTTCATATTAATTGAGTCAGTGGAGTCGAACGCCCAGACGTCAGGTCGAGGGAACACTTGGGCTTGATTCTGTGGTCTGGATAAAAATTGGGGAATTAGGAAAAGCAGACAGGGGATTTGAGAGGAAAGGGGGAAGAATATTTTACCAGATTTTTAACTAACCTTTTTTTTTTTTTTTGCCATCGGTGTTAGCGTTGTACGCGTCCCCATAGAGGGAGGTTAGTTTAACCACTAGAACCCCATATTATGGTTGAGCGGAGTTCCTCAGGGCTCTATACTAGCGTACGCTCTGTTATTGTGGGGAAAGCTTCCCCTGAAAACAGCCGATAATCTCACAACGTGATACAACGTGATACAACGTGTCGCGCTGTGAGCCGGTGATGCTGGGGTTTGAGTCGTTAAGTCACTCTCAAATGGGTCGGAGGACACCGGCGTTTTGAGTGATCGGTTTCATTCCAAGGCTTGCCAAAAAGTCTCAAAAATTAATACGAAAAAAAGGTGGGATGCCATGTCAACTCAACCATAAAAGCCCTCTGGGGATGGGAGCTGCAGCAGCTGTCTGCAAATCGGTAGAAACGCCTCCATGTGGCTAATAACCACTTAAGCCTTATTGATGGTGTCGCAGAGCGAAAATATCAGACCTACCAAAAAGCTCACAAGGTGTCGTGCTGCGATGGCTTGTGAAAGAAAAACGAGCAAAAACCAGGTTGAAAGTGGACTATAACGACTCTGGAAGCAATTAACTCACCGTGATGTCTAACATGGCCTTTACTTGACTGTAACAAAAACACTTTGAGTGGAAAAAAGCAAGCAACCTTCCACAGCTCAAGACCTATTTCTTCACTCTTGCTTTGAGTTGATATTTAAATCTCTGTGCTGTTATTCATTAGGTTTGAACTTTTCTTTTCTGCTTTATTGTTAATCATTTGTACTTATTCTGTAAAGCACTTGTGCTGATTCGTTGCTCTGTAAACACTTTGAGCTGCATTTCATATCATGAAAGGTGCTATACAAATAAAGATTATTATTATTATTATTATTACCCCCAACCCCCTCAGTCTGATCGAATTCATTACAGCTTGCTCTGTGTCTCTAGACGCTGGAGCAGTTGTGCGCATCTTTGTGGTTATTACCTGGATTCATATCATCGTTGTGGGGTGGAAACCTTGCATGTCCAAAAGCGTTTGTTTTGTATTTATCATTTGAAAAATGAACTAGACTAGTGAAAACGTGCGAGGCGTTGTGTGCTTGTAGATCGGCTGTTTCCACTAGTTTTGTGCGACGGCCGTGTATGATGAAGCAGGGCTTTACTTAGCGAAAAAAACGACAAATTTGAAACTTGGAGATACGAGGTTTCTGGCCGACAGCGACAATATGGTAGATACAACGGTTAAAATGGTTATATCGTGGTTCTGACTCTCTGTGGGAAATTTGTCACGGAGGTATGGAGGTTTTGTTATTTCTTGCGACAGTTTGTGGTTTTATCCATGGACACTGGAGAGGGATTTCAGACATTTGCTGAGACTATAGTTCCTCTCCTCTCTGTTCCAAACTGTCACTGCTTTCACTGCTGACAGAATATACTGTGTGGCACCGAGTGCCGCGCTGCGAGCTTGTAGCTTGTAGATCTGCTATTTTTGAAAAATCGTGAAAATAAGAATTTTGACCCGATTCTGTCTTTTGAATCCTTCTAAGATTTTTCTATGTCAGCGATCTGGCCAGCCATCGTCCAAAAAAAAGGTCTTTTTCACTTAACTGGAGCTCAGTTAGTCTGTTCTTGAGAGACTACTATGTCAGTGGTTCTCAAACCTTTTCATGTCAAGGACCCCCAAAATGATATGTATTTGGCCACGGACACCCATCTCAAAATATCTAGTTCCAGGGACCACCCAGAAGCAAAATTTGAGTTACAAACGTTCGCTTTGAAAATACATATATTCAAAGATTTGCACACATTTTCACGACTTTTTGAAAAAAATAGCAGATCTACAAGCTCGCAGCGCGGCACTCGGTGCCGCGCTGTGAGCTTATAGATCAGCTATTTTTCACTGGTTAAAGCATTCAATAATTCTAGGCCTAAATAGGTTAAACTATGCCATTTTTTTTAAATACTCATCACAAGTTATCTGAAACCCAGCCAAATTACAGTTGTTTGCGTGATGCATCGTTAAATAGATTAATCTGATACGTTGTCTGTCAATCGATTAATTAACTTACTGTAAGCCTTAGTTTAGTATACTTATTCGCCTGCTGTATATCATTTTCACCTAGAATGACATTCCAAAGAAGGGAATCCAGGATGAAAGTGGTTAATAAGTTCACCTCTATTCACGTTTATGCCCTCTATGACCTACACTGTAGTAGGACTGTAGGACTTGAAATTATAATGGTACATGTCTGTGCTAGAATCCAGCAAGTTGTGGGAAAAAATTCCCTTTGGGGATAAAAGCTGGATAGAAGCTGACAACAATGTATTAACCACCACCACGTGCAATTGTGGGAATGTCATTATAGGCGAAAATCTTCAAGCATTTTCTCTTTTCGCCCGCAAAACAAATCACGAAAATAGTGGATCTACAGCCTCTCAACGCATCGCCAAGCCCGTAGGCCCACTGTTTTCGCCATTTTAGAAGTGGTGATGCCTCTGATACTCACCAGTACAGGTAGGGTTTATCTTTGTCCACGTTGATGTTGTTCAGGGGGTCCTGCCTGAACCAGGTGTTCAGGGTGAATCCGTTCTGGTACGGCCACTTAGCGATGGGGGGCAACGCTATGGCCTGCAGGGTGGGGGGGACAACACACATCAGGGTTCATTTAGACAGCAAATGGATTTGGAATTGTTTTTAGTCATATAGTCTTTTGTATGAAATTCCATTTAGTTTTTGTCGTATCCTAGTCATCTGAAATGTGTTTGAGCGGTGTCACACCGTCTCCTTAGCGTGAGTGTGTGTAGGTATGTTAGTTTGTTATTTGTAGCATGGCAATACCGCTGGTGACCAGTGGCAGGCCTGGGTGACCAAGTAGTGCTGTTGAGCAGGCCACGCACACACACACACACACACACACACACACACACACACACGCACACGCACACACACACACACACACACACACCGCTCACTTCAAACATGGGTTTGATTTTTAGTGATAGTCTAGTTTTAGTTGACCAGACTATATTAAGATTTTAGTCGAATAAATCTACAGTTGATTTTAGTCAACTAAATGTATCTTGGCGGGCCGTAATGCCGTCGTAATGCTGCCTGACGAAAATAGCAGATCTAAAAGCTTGTAGGTCTGCTATCCCAAGCATGAAATGACTTGTCTCCACTAGTCCCTCCATAGCATTTCAGTCTAGGTATTTTTTCTTTTCTTTTTTTTTTACTTTGTTGACAAAATTGTCAATATATTTAGTCATAGCTTCGGTCATCATAGCAAAACCTTCGTCATAGTTTTAGTCGATGAAATGAACGCTGGTAAATCAGTCCATCTTTAACCGCCATGGACATGTCCATCAGTCACTCACCACTCCGTTTACACTACTAACCCATCATTGCATGGTCTCCTGTAGGGGCCTAACTAACATGTGGATGCCAAAGGAATGCTAATGTTTTTGTGGTGCGTGTGCGTGCGTGTGTGCATGCATGCGTATGTGCACGTGCGTGCGTGCATGCGTACGTGTGTGTGTGTGTGTGTGTGTGTGTGCGTGCGTGCGTGCGTGCGTGCGTGCGTGCGTGCGTGCGTGCGTGTGCTGTCTCTCACCGCTGCACTGCGCCCAGGGAAGTTGAAGAAGGTGTCAGGACCATGTCTCTGAGGCATCTGGTTCAACACGGACAGCAACTTGATGGCATGTCTGGGCTGAGGAGAGGAGAGGAGAGGAGAGGAGAGGAGAGGAGAGGAGAGAGAGAGAGAGAGAGAGAGAGAGAGAGAGAGAGAGAGAGAGAGAGAGAGGTCGTCATGTATGACAGCAGTGACATCACAACATTGCCTCAACCACACTGGATCGATAAGTCCTCAATCACCTCCGCCCGCCCCCGACAACACATTATCAATACCATGGCAACCCAGAATCAATCAGTCTCTGAAGAGGACCACTGGGGGTGCGTGTGTGTGTGTGTGTGTGTGTGTGTGTGTGTGTGTGTGTGTGTGTGTGTGTGTGTGTGTGTGTGTGTGTGTGTGTGTGTGTGTGTGTGTGTGTGTGTGTGTGTGTTGGGGGTGGGGGATGGTGAGGGTATGGAGAGAGAGAGAGATAGAGAGAGAGAGAGAGAGAGAGAGAGAGAGAGAGAGAGAGAGAGAGAGAGAGTGTATACAGACACACTGCTCTAGAACAGCGGTTCTTATATAGCATCAGAATCTATTTAACCACTTGAACCGTCTATACATTTGAAATTTAAAAAATATCCGATCTACAAGCTCACAATGCATTGCAATGTGAGTCGTTTTGAGCTTGTAGATCTAACATTTTCTCCTAAAATCTTTCTAAAATCTTTGAACAAGTTCGAAGACCACTGCTCTAGAAGCTGCTCTACCTCAGTCAGCAGTGTGTTTACATGGTGTGATAGCAGGATGTAATTTTATTTGTTACAGTGTTGTTTTTTTTACAGCAAAGTTTGATTTAGTTTTAGTCATAGTCTTTTGTATAAAATGTCATTTCCTTTAAGTAAAAATGTTGTCACCTGAAAAGTTTTAGTTTTAGTCTAATTTTAGTCAACTAAATATCATAAGATTTTAGGCGACTAAATCTACAGTTGATTTAGTCAACTGAAATGTATTTTGGCAGGCCTTGATGGCATCGTAACAATTGGTTGTGTGCTGAAAATAGCAGATCTGTTACAGATTGTGAGCTTGTAGATCGGCTATTTTCAGCACGCAACCAAACATAAAATGACTTACTAGTCCCTCCCTAATGTTTTAGTCAAGTTTTTATTTTGTTTACAAAATTGTCAATATATTTAGTCTTCGTTTTAGTCATCACAGCTTAGTTTTTATTTAGTTTTTATCTCCTTTTTGTCAGTGAAAAAAACGCAGTCGACAAACATTTTCCGTCATAGTTTTAGTCGACGAAATCAACACTGATTTGTTACGTTTTCACAACACAAAATTGGATGCAAATGGCATTCCTGTGTCTGTCACGGCTGATTGTGCAGTTGTCCTGGTCTGTTTTGATGCGTTCGTTCATTCAGAATGAGAGATATCACTAAACTAAGCCTCTGCAGCTTCAGCGTGGCGAACATCTAGAAGATGGCTGATGCAACCACATCAAAGTAAGCAGAATTTCTGTTGTTTTTTTCCCCCTGCGCACGTGCACGCATGCAGAAATACACACACACAGTACACATGCACGCACGCACGCACGCACACGCGCACACGCACACACGCACACACACACACACACACACACACAGAGTAATACAGTGTAGTAGAGGGAACATTTCCAATGGGCACCTAAACATTGTGGGCACCTCACATTGGCTGTTTTTCTTTTATCCAAAATGTGAAAAACTAAAATAAAGATAACAGTGTGCTTTGGAAAATGGTCCAAATTATGCATGATTTGCGGTACATCATTACTTGCCCCAGCAAAGGCCTACTTGTGCACAAGGCGCAAGTTGGCACCTCGACAGCAGTTCTAGTTATAATATCTACATTTCCCCTTCAATTTCTTTTTTATCCCCAAAATGACATTTTGTAGCATTTTGTGTAGCATTTGTAGACATATTGGGCTTTAAATGTAAGTACAGTATTGTTGTTGACCCCTCATTTGTAAAATAGAATATTTATTCTTTATATATATTTATGTTACTATTAATTGCTTAAAAATAAGATTTTTTTCTTTTTGCAACATCTTTACAGTGTGTCCCTTTCTTTGATTTTATTATCAGAGATCCCTTTTTGAATATACCGGTATGCATTTTTTTCCTGCGCACCCATCACCAACTTCTGAGGTGTGCATCAGCCTTTTTTTCCAAGTTTGTATTCTCAACCCCTCATTTGTAAAATAAAGGTAGATATAAAATCAAACATAAAACACAAAACAGGCCTACAGAGTGTTCTCAGTCGCACCACTGCTCCGGTCAGCGTAGCAGAACAGAACAATATGACTCACCCAGATCCCGTTGTCTCCTCTCAGCATGCTGAAGAGCAGCTTCAGCTCTTTGACTGTGATGCTGTAGCTGGCCATGACTCCCAACATGTCCACTAGGAGGTCTACAGAGACAGAGAGACAGGGAGAGACAGAAAGAGTTAGTTTGCCACAGGCCCACGGACAAATGTACGGACATGTTTTGATTGATTGATTGAAGACTATTAGAAGTTTGCATAGGAAAAGGTACAGTTTCATGACGGTACAGTTCACTGGTACAAGGTCTACTAAAAGGACATCCTAGAAAAGACTAAGCTTATTTCCACAGGAAACCATTTAAGTATCTCATATAACATTGAATGACAGACGAATAGAACACAGTACTATGCAGTAGATATGTAAATAAAATAAAATGAAAGAACAAAAAAAGAAAACAGTAAGTCTAAACAAAGTATATACAAATAAGTGGCAGGGGAGGGTAGGGCTGGGCTAGTTTTTCTTTTTTTTTTTTTTTTACCAGTTGCGAACGGCTGCTGCCTGTAAGTGGTTTCTCAGGGCAATTTTATTTTTTGTTGATGACCCCTGGTAAGATGCCATCGTTAGTGACTGTACATAGTGTCCCCCACCAGGCTAGTAGCTGGCGTGCTCTATTTTGATGTGAGCTGAAATTATCCATGAGAGACAGAGAGAGAGAGAGAGAGAGAGAGAGAGAGAGAGAGAGAGACAGGGGGCGGACAGTGGCTCAGGGGTAGAGTTGCCGTCTTAGAACATGGAGGCCCAGGCTCCCCCAGAGTTCGTGTCGAAGAGTCCTTGAGCAAGACTCTGAACCCTTAATTGCTCCCGATGGGCAGGCTGGGGCCTTGCATGGTTTCCTCCGCCATCGGTGTATGAATGTGTGAGTGAGTAGGTGAATGCCATGGATAAAGGCACTATATAAATGCACCATTTACCATTTACAGACAGACAGAGGGGGAGAGGGGGAGAGAGAGCGGTGAGGACAGCGTGTGCTGATGAGTCATGGTTTGGAGGGCCGTGCACTGAGGGCAGGAAGCACTGAGCGATGGCAGGATGCCCTGCAGCTCCTCTACAGCAGCCATGTGATGGTGGAAGAACGGTGAGGTCATCACAAATCACATTCTGGGATTGATTTTTGGGGTGGCAGCGGTGGCCTAAAAGGTCAGAGGAGCGCAACTCGTTGCCAGAAGGTCGCCGGTTTCGATTCTCCCTGGACCGACAGGGAAAAAAACTGGGCGGGATGCATGGAGGTAGTTTGTGGTGTAGATGTAGACCAGTGTTTCTCAACCACTGTGCCTGGGGACTTTTGGCGTGCCCCTGAGAAGGGTCAAGTGTACCCCTTGAAACTGCTTGAAAGCTAGTATTGTATTTATCATTTTAAAAATGATTTAAACTAGTAAAAACAGCCGATCTACAAGCACACAACGCCTCGCGGTGCGAGGCGTTGTGTGCTTGTAGATCTGCTGTTTTCACTACTGTTGTGCGACAGCCTTGTATGATGAAGCAGGGCTTTACTTTGCGAAGAAACGTACACATTTGAAAATTGGAGATACAAGGTTTCTGCCCGACAGTGACGATATTTACACCCCCGTATTATGTTGGTGTGCCCATGGATTCTTGGGACATGAAAAGTGTGCCCATGCAGAAAAAAGGTTGAGAAACATTGATGTAGACTCAGCAGCAGCTGCCAACGTCTGGGGCAAAACTATATGGACGTTGTAAAGCAGTGGTTTTCAATCAGTGGTCCCTGAGGGGGTTCTAGGTGGTCCCCAGCTAAATGATGGAGAGTTGGTAACCAAATGGACCCTTATAGATCTTTAACTCTTGAGACCCTTGGGCGGCAGTGGCTCAGGGGTAGACAGACCCTCATTAGAACACAGAAGGGTTCCCAGCTCGATCCCGGGTTCCCCCAGAGTTAGTGTCGAAGTGTCCTTGAGCAAGACTCCGAACCCTTGGTTTCTCCCGGTGAGCAGGTTGGTGCCTTGCATGGTTTCCTCCGCCATCGGTGTATGAATGTGTGATTCTTCAAAACATTGCAGGTCTACAAGCTCATAGAGCAGCACTCGGTGCAACGCTATGAGCATAACCTGCCTTAACCTGTGTGAATGAGGTGTCGACTATGTGAAAAATGTTCATGCCAAACACCCATTGCCGATTTTACAACCGTTTATTCAATGTGTTTAAGAGCTTAATCGTATGCCTGATGAGGCTAGGCGGAGAGAAAGCTGATGCTGTCTGTCTCCGGTGTGCTTATGTCTGGACTGTCATCGTCAGATGTGGGATTTAGGGAGCTAAATGGAGCCTGTCTGTGAGAAATCGTTATTTTAAGCATGTCATACAAAGTGACAACAAAAACATTGTTTTGGTTGAAAATCTGCACGATGCTTAACACACCAAAAACCTCCCGTCAGCTGAAAATTATACAGCAAGTTTAGGCGCTGCATTTTGTTCTGCGCCTTGTACAAACTTGGAAACATCTTTTAATACGCTGTTACACAAACACTGGGTCGGGACCCATTTGTGGGTCGCGAGTCCAGTTTTTTCCCTTCATTTCCTACAAAAACAGCAGATGCTTGAGCAGGGCAAAAAGGATCATGAAGGACAAACACCACCCCAGTAATGGAGCGTTTGTTCCCGAGGTGTCTCAAAGCCCAGGGCTCAAGGCTCAGCCAAGAGTTTCCCCCCCCCTGAGGCTGTCAGTGCCCCGAACAAGGACAAAAAAACTGCATTCAATCTGTAAATATATTCAATCTGTAAATATCCCTCAGTAGATTCGCTCACTCTGTTTACTTGCACTAATGTATAGAAGTTGTACCGATGTTTACCAATTTTTACACACTGGTGGCTCGGATGGCTACTCGGTATCGACCGTTAATGAAATTTGGATACCGGAATCAATATCAGGAGGAAATAAAATGATGTCGGAACATTTCCACTGAACACAAGCGTGGAATATCAATAGCGCCATCTGGACTGTAGATTCTTGGTAAAAGGTGCATTTATATAGCACCTTTATCCAGGGCGCTTTACAAAGACCATTCACACACACATTCATACCCCAATGGTGGAGGAAAACCATGCAAGGCACCGACCTGCTCATCGGGAGCAACTAGGGGTTCGGTGTCTTGCTCAAGGACACTTTGACAGAATCGACACTAACTCTGGGGGAGCCCGGGATCGAACCGGGATACCTTCCCGTTGCCAAGCGGCCACTCTACTCACCCCTGAGCGACTGCCACCCACCATTCCTCTGGGGTTTGTCGCGTGCACAGGTGTGATTATAGACATCCCACAGATCCACCTCTCACTCTCTCTCCCTCTCTCTCTCTCTCTCTCTCTCTCTCCCTCTCTCTCTCTGCTCATTCCACCTTCTCTCTGTCCATTAAAAACCAGAGGAGCACTCACGCCGCTGTTCAAATAGCGCATTAGTGACTTTTCTAAAGTGGCAGACTCTCGATGACAAATGTTGACTTTTTTGGCTGCTTCCCTGCCTGCGCTGGGCTGGACTGAACCGCAGTGAGCAGCAGTAATGAGCCATACACGTTATGAGAGCCATTATCCCTGGCAGTGGGAAGGACGTGGAGGACATTAGGGGCATCTCAGGAGGACGGTGGGACGGGGCATTTGAGGTCTGTATGACTGTGCAACGCAGGCACGTGCACACATAGACATCAAAGGGGGCTTGAGCTCCTGCCCTTTTACCCGCTCTCCAGAACCATAAATGCAGTTTTTACTATTGTGAAAGAAACGCAAATGCCCTCTTTCCATGCCATACCTGAAGGCAGCATTCAATAGAATTGCCTCGTCCAAACTCACCTGAACTTGAATGCAGCATCTTATGTCGAAAGAATTGACCTCTCTCAGTGTAGAAATCCATGCCGTTACGCCACATCTCCAGTATTCACTTGATGATGCTTAGTTTAGTGTGCTATCAAGTACCGAAAATAGCCGACCTCCAAGCTCACAACTTGAGAGCTTGGAGGTCTGCTATTTTCAATATTTTCACCAAAGGCACATTTTTGAAATTTCCCCTGCCTCTCCAACATTCTCTACACGCCCCTGGTGTACAGCATACGCACACACACACACACACACACACACACAAAAGCGGGACAACTCCCGAACGGCCGGTTCATTCCCGGCCGGTCCAGGCCGGCCATTAGGAAAAGAAATTAAAATAAAATGTCTTTGTTCCATTTTGGGGTCTGGGTGGCCAACAAAGTAAATCGTCACTGTCGAGCAGAAACCTTGTATCTCCAAGTTTCAAATTTGTAAATTTTTTTGCAAAGCAAAGCCCTGCTTCATCATACAAGGCACTCTCACAAAAGTAGTGAAAACAGCCGATCTGGTGCGAGGCGTTGTGTGCTTGTAGATCGGCTGTTTTCACTAGTTTAAATCATTTTTTAAAATGATAAATACAAAACAAACAGTTTTGGACATACAAGGTTTCCACCCGACAACGAAGAAATATAACTCATGTAATTGGCCCACTGGCTTGTCACTTTGTCACAAATCTTTGAGTAGCAGCAGCGCTATAGAGAGAGATCTCTCTCTATAGCGCGCAATGAGGGCCTCTCCAACTCTTTTTCCCGGGCTGAATCAGGGGCCCAGCACGTCCCTGGATGTGCTGGTCTTTACATTTCCCAGGCTTAGTGTATACACACACGTACGTTATTTACAGAGTATTATTTACTGAGGCTACAGAGAGGATTCTGCTGGATGTCACCTTGGAATAATCCATGGGTACATGATAGATTAGTACACAACTCATAACTCAGAGAGTGCACAAGTAATGTATAACCAAAGAGTCCATTTGGTTACACAACTCTCCGAGTAACGAATGGATACATTAACACATTTACAGACAGTGTATGAATCAAATGGATTCCGTGGGTCTATTTCAGTAATGGCGCTTTGGAATGCCCTACCCGAAGAAATAAGACTTTAAATCACTGCTAAAAACCCACCTCTATAGAGCTGCCTTCAACCCCTAGCACTCGTGATTTTAACCTATGTTTTTATTCTTCCTTGTCTGCTTTTCATATATTCTTATTTTCTTTTTTCATATTGCACTTTTTTGTTGCACCATTGCTTCTTCTGTCAAGCACTTTGTGACTCTGTCTTAAAAAGTGCTATACAAATAAAGATTATTATTATTATTACAATGCAAAATAATACAAAAAATAAATATTTTGGGGCCTATAATTTCAAATGAACTACAATGTTTTGGCCATTTTTGTATATTCTGAAACTTTAGCATATATACATTTACAAGACATGTATTTATTTTCGATGTAAAAGACATTTCTTTTCAGAAATGCGATATACATTTTCCATTGTGTTTGGAGACATTATTTCTAGAGACTTATGCTGCATGTCTTTCTACAGACCCATGTTGCATGTTGTTCCCTCTCTCTGACATCTCTCAAGTCCCTGTCTCTCAACACTGTCCTCTCTAGGGATGGGACGATATGAACATTTCATATCACGATTATTGTGACCATAGAAATCATGATTTACGATATTATCGCGATAATCTTGTGAGCTTGTAGATCTGCAATTTTTTGGCAAAGACATTTGGTAGAGAGTGAAAAAAAGACTGTATCAAGTACGTATATTATATAAGTACATTTTACCAATAGAGGGTTTAAGTGGTATGGTATATTCAGCTCAGCAAATAAAAGGTGAATTGACCCCAGTGAATGACAGAGGACGATTTCACGATAAATTAAATCTCCACGATATGATTAGTGTGAGTGTTTTTTATCGCGATAAACAATAATATCGCTTATCGTCCTATCCCTAGTCCTCTCTTAGCACAAGTACGAGAAACGGCCAAAGAAAAAATATTAAAAAAAAGAAAAACCAAGACAGAATATAATAGGTGCATCCCTCCCTGGCCAATATGTAGCTATTGATAGAAAGTCACTATGTGTGCAGTTTGTGAATGAAGCTGCACAAAAGCACAGTGCAGTGGGTTCAGTGGTGAAGCCATGCTGTCCAGGCAGCCCGGACTCAGCGTGCATGCATTGCATTCTCACCCTATCAGTATGCAAATTGGACGCTGCTGAGTAGGCAGAGGCAGGTCTTTGACTTCCCACAGCTCTTAAGTGGGCACATTGCTCCGCTGGCGCCATGCGCGGGCACAGGCACGCCT
>NC_137826.1:39698248-39745748 GCF_963921795.1 Nannobrachium achirus | reverse complement strand
CGTGTGTGTGTGTGTGTGTGTGTGTGTGTGTGTGTGTGTGTGTGTGTGTGTGTGTGTCCCACAGTATCTCTCTCTCTCACACACACACACACGAGCTGGGGGGCATTCTGAGATGTGTTCAGTGTGTTCAGTGCAACTTATCTCTCTGTGAACCCCCCCCCCCCCCCCCCCCCCCCCACACACACACACACACACACACACGTTCCCCAAATCAAATTCACCACAGATAAAAGGAAAGGGGTGATGCAAACGATGGCAACAAAACACACACACATACAGAGAGAGAAAGAGAGAGAGAGAGAGAGAGAGAGAGAGAGAGAGAGAGAGAGAGAGAGAGAGAGAGAGATATTGACTTAGTATGATTAAGTGCTCCTATCAGAGTGGGTCTTGGAAGGCTGTAATTTGGAACAGTGCAACGCTGACGCTGTTCAGCGTTCATGAATGGATAGAAGTCAAACACCCTGCTGGTCTGGACTCCTGATAGAGCAGTGGTTCTCAGCCTTTTCAGGACGCGACCCACACAATTACTGGGGACCCCCCACCCTGACAAGCACTAGGAGTTGAGGCATTACATTTTGTATAACACGGTTCGATTGTGAAAATAGCAGATCTAAATAGCTGTAGATTCACTATTTTAGAAAAATGTTATCGCTTAAATCTCTCAAACTAACTGCTGAACACCTCTACAACAAGGAGAGAGACATTAAACTCTCCTACATGCTTGGTGTTGAAAATCGGGCCCTGACAAATCATGCATAAATCATGATTTTCCGAAAGAAAGCCATATCACACAGACACAAGTACCAGTTGACACTAGAGGAGAAAACAACATCACAGAGCAGCAGTGATACGCATCTAGGACTGACAGACATAGCTCACCCACCGGGAGATTTAAAACAGCAATCACATTACTTAACAGCAAAAAGCAGGGGTGAGCCTATTATCAAGGAAGCATCCACATGGAATGAAGCCAAATATCTTGGCTGAAACATTTTCTATTAAGCCAATCTGTGATTTGTGAAAACAGCAAGAAAAGGAGCCGTTTCCTATTACATTTAGTGCAATGTTTTTATAATATGGTGTAAATTATGCTCATATCACAATTCATTTAGTCAATTATGACTTACAGTATAGGCATAATTGACTAAATTAAATGAACCACTCAACCACCTCTTTTAAACTTTGTTGTATGGAAAATATGTACCTATAATGACATGCCTGAAATAGGGATGCCAGGTTTAAAGTGTTTAAACGCCACAACAAATAAAACAGTTTATGATGATTTACAGAGAGCATAAACTCGCAAGTGATCTTGTTAAAATGAAAGATGCTAAACAAAGACACGTCATAACAAAGCACTGGGTCAGTGACCACACATTGTCTCGTCATTGAGATAGGAAGACACACAGACACACAAGGATAGCCAAAGAAAATAATACAATCTGCCCCCCGGGTGTCAATCAGAATATAGAAAACACAAAGTCATTTCCTGTTGTATTGTGAAAAGTACATGACAGCCAGGAGATTTCCATCAACCAAACATTATGCCCCAGAAAGACGGCAACATTCTCTTTATTTCCAGATAGGGGAGAGCTACGGTGCGTGTTCTTATTAGGGATGGGACGATATGAAAATTTCACGTCACGATTATTGTGACAAAAGAAATCGTGATTTACGATATTATCGCGATAATCAAAACCATTATCCTGGGGTGGAACATTTGCCAAAAAATAGCAGATCTACAAGCTCACAACGCGTCGCAATGCGACACGTTGTGAGCTTGTAGATCGGCTATTTTTTGGCAAAGATATTTGAAAGAGAGCAAAAAAAAAGACTTTATCAAGTACGTATATTATAAGTACCTTATAACCAGTGGTACCGGATATGCAGCTCGGCAAATAAAAGGTGAATTGATCCCAGTGCATGACGGAGGACGATATCACGATAAATTAAATCTCCACGATACGATTATCGTGAGTGTTTTTTTATCAAGATAAACGATAATATTGCTTATCGTCCCATCCCTAGTTCTTATTAGTAGAGAAAAGCTTTTTTTCCCGTAAAATAACGCCCGAGCATTCTACAGCGTCACACAAAAGCGTCAAAAGTAGCAGATCCACAAGCTCGAAACGCAGCACGAAGCAGCACACTTCGAGCTTGAAGATCTGATACTTTTACAATTTTCTTTATTTGAATCGTGCAAAGTTTGGGATGTACACTTACGGGGTTTCCACCCGACAGAGACGACATCTGTGCAGAAACATAAAGGCAAAAAAAAAAGTAATATCCTCCCATTTCCTGCAACTATTTATTTTCTCATTTATACAACTTAATAATTTAGGTATTATGTTTTTTTCCTTGCAATATAGATGTAGATTTATTTTTTCTCTTCATTTACTGCAAATGATTGTCAATGTTTGGAAAGTAATGCACTGTTTTTTTTTTTTTTTTTTTGCTTTGGCAATGTAGGTTTTCCATCAAGCAATAAGGCAAAATATGAATTGGCAAAAAGCAGTTTGTCGACTGTGTTTTTTTTCACTGACGAAAACGAAATAAAAACTAAGCTGTGATGACCAAAACTAAGACTAAATATATTGACAATTTCGTCAACAAAATAAAAACTAGACTAAAACGTTAGGGAGGGACTAGTGGAGAAGAGAGTCATTTTATGTTTAGTTGCTCTCAGGTGTTGCTGCGACGCGTTGTGAGCTTGTAGATCGGCTATTTTCAGCACGCAAAAAAAGTGTAAAATCAGTCATTACGATGCCATCAAGGCCTGCCAAAATACATTTCAGTTGACTAAATCAACTGTAGATTTTGTCGTCCCTAAAGACGTGTGATATTTAGTCACCTAAAATTAGACTAAAACTACAACTTTTCAGGTGACTAAATGATGACTAAAATTAAATGACATTTTCAAAAGACTATGACTAAAAGTAAATCAAAATTTGCTGTCAAAAACAACATTGGCAAAAAGACAAACAGAGAGAGAGAGAGAGAGAGACAGACAGACAGACAGACAGACAGACAGACAGACAGACAGACAGAGAGACAGACAGAGAGGAAGATAAGAAGGAAGGATGATAGGAAGGCAGGAAGGCAGGCAGAGATGCAGGGATGAGAGACAGAGAGGACAATGTTTATGATAAAAGAGGATTAATGCACGCGCTCCATAAAGGATGAGCAATGCTGCCGTCTATCCGGGCCAATTATTGCTTTAATTAGGTGAGGTGACTAATTGATGTAGGAACACAAGCAACTGCCAAGCTGGCAATAACACTGATCACAAACAGACCCTGCATACAGTACACGCACACACACACGCACGCACACACATACGCACACGCAACACGCACACGCACACGCACAACACAGTAATTTGTTTTATGAGGGTGCATGCACTCCCTGTCCCCAGCGTGTTTGCAGTTGTTCGCTGCCTCCCCTTGCCCTCTGCGTCACCGTAAAGGACCCGCGTCCATGTGGATGATGTCCACGCACAACAGCCACTCTGGGGGTCAGGGTGGCCACGGGCATGGGGTCATCAAAAGCTTTGATCTGTAACTTTTGTTTGCGAGCAGTGGTGGAAAAGGTACCCAGAAGTTTTACTTGAGTAAAAGTATCAATATTGCAATGTAGAAATACCCTTGTTACAAGTAAAAGTCCGTAATTGAATTATCAGTATCAAAATGTACTTAGAAAGTATCAAAAGTAGAAAGTACTCATCATGCAGAATGTCCCATTTCACAAAGTTACAATACAATATTTGCCTCTGAGATGTAGTGGAGTAGATGTAAAAGTACTGACATTTTAAAATACTCCAGTAAAGTAAAAGTACCCCAACTTTGTACTTAAGTACAGTACTTGAGTAAATGTACCTGTGTTGCTTTACACCACTGTGTAATGTTATTTTTACAATATCTTGATCTAAAAAGCAAAGAGAAATGCAATTTTCATCCATGTTCCAATGTAAAAAAACACAATTAAATCATTAATCTCAATCATTTATATGACAACTAACCATCAACTTCATTTTGTAATCGTGACAACTCGAGATACAATTAAGCATGGGATGGTAACACGAGACTGTATGCACACACACACACACACACACACACACACACACACACACACACACACACACACACACACACACACACACACACACACCTACACAAATACACACATACACACCTACACACACACACACACACACACACACACACACACACACACACACACACACACACACACACACACACACACACACACACACACACACACACACACAGCCAGCCTAGAGGAAGGCTGGTGTTGGCAGTGCCACCGCCCAACAACCACACCCCCCCTCAGGGTGATGTGAGCGGCGCATGGTGACCTCATCGCCTGGGCGACAGCCTGAAGCCGTTTGTTTTGGCAACGGCCAGGTGACAGCGACGATGGCTGCCAGAGTGGAGTGTTCCACTTGTGTCAAATGTATTCCATTCATGAAAAAATATATATATGGGGAGAGACATGCAGTAAATATCGTCGGGAACGGGACTCAAACCCGAGAAACCAGGCTAAATTGGAGCCTACAGTGCCCAGGCTTCTAGGCCAGTGATCCGGGCCAGAAATTAATATTATCATTTGACTTTTTTATATCGTTGCTGTCGGGCAGAAATCTATTATCTGTTTATTTTAACCCTTTGTAAATTAACGCTCCACTTGATCATAAGCGAGGCGTTTTGAGCTTGCAGATCTGCTACTTTTGAATTTGAATCCTGAAAATCTAACAGTTTTGGACATAATGAGGTTTCCACCCGACAGAAATTATATATTTTCTAGGCAGCTTATTTGTTTTATTCAGATCATGGGATAATAGCAAGAAAAGGAAAGTCTGACTGTACCACGGGCGGTCTACATTTCTGACTTCAATCAATCAATCAATCAATCAATCAATCAAAAAACTCTTTCTCCATTTGTCTCCCCCAATCTCTCTCTCTCTCTCCCCAAACACCCCCCCCCCCCCGTCTCTCTTTCTTGAGTGAGCAACACACATTCTTGGCAATGTTGTTAACTTGTTATCCCGGTTACCCTGAGTATATGTGTGTGTGTGTGTGTGTGTGTGTGTGTGTGTGTGTGTGTGTGCGTGCGTGTGTGTGTGTGTGTGTGTGTGTGTGTGTGTGTGTGTGTGTGTGTGTGTGTGTTAGACATAATCCCGTTCTCCTACCATTCTAATTCCTTGAACTCTTAACCCTGTTGTTGTTTGACAAATATTCCTGGGCTTTGAGACGTTGTTAAGCTGCTCTGGATAAGAGTGGAACTGGCAAAAAAAAGGCTTCAGCTTCACTAGTAACAAGAAATGTGGGAAGCTAGCTGTCCTATTAGGCTTAAAATACACAAAACAAGGACATGACTCATAATCATCTCCTTGGTTTTGTGTGTTCTGCGGTTGAAGGGCAGTGTCTCTGCCAGCCGTTTCCAACTCACACCGCCACTTTTTCTCTCTTTAATTATGTATCCTTAAAAACAATGTCTAGTCATACTTAACATTGTCTGGGCGAGAGTGGGTTCAACAGTGTTTACGTGTGAGTGCAGTGCTGTGAACCACTGTGGGCCCGGCAGTGCCCACTGGTGGTCCGTGAGGGGGTATTGCAGGTACGGCCCCAAATAATTGGCAAAAGACTATAAGATATTAATGATAATACAACATTAATATTAAACTGTGATACCAATACATAAGCACTTAAAGTATGCTATGTTACTTCCGTTGATCCAAGGTGGAACATAATTAAAAAATATTATGTTCAGGCTATCCTACTATATAATAACTAAACCTCGGCCTGTCAGTCAGTCAGTCAGTCATAATAACCTGTCTGTTTTGTACGCTTCTCCTCACTGGCTTGAGCAATTGATCTGATCTGAAATTGCACACAGGCATTGACCATAAGACACGCAAAGCCTGTTTTTCACTTTCCCAAAGTAACAAAGTACTAATAGCACCAAGGGTTTCCACCGCGTCTCAAGCCAGGTTTAGCCTGGTCCGGTGCTTCTCAGGAGCGGGACTGGAATATGTTTCGATGTGAATACATCTTCGTCAGGTCATGACCTGACGAAGATGTATTGACAGAGAAATGTTGTCACTTTATTGCCTGCACCCTCAATGTAAATAAAAAAGGCTTAAACAGTCCGAGTTTGCTTCAGTGCCTTCCTTCTACATAGCAAAGCACTTAATCTTTTTTAGGTAAAGTAGGTACATTTCTCAATACTATTCTTCTATTCCATTACACCTCAGAGGTAGAATTATCCAACTGCACTACAATTATTTGAAACCTTTGGTTACGAGTTACTTTGTTGATTTTCTTTTACTTCTAACAGAGTGTTTCTAATGTGTGGTATTGACACTTTTACCCAGGTAGAACAGAGTGATTCTTCCACCACTCTTGAGCACAGTGTTTAGTCATACTTAACCGCTGTCTGGGGCCTGTGTGAAGTGGTTATGTGGGTGCATGTTTGAGTTCAATAGTGTTTATGTAACAGTCGGAGACATAACAAGAATTATAGTTTATCACCATAGCAACACATACATAGCATTGTGTCTGCTTTAGGGCTTAAAAGAAATGTATGTGGAAAATTGCACACAATCGTTGTGCCAAATATATCCATGGAAAATGTCTTTCAAGTGAATATCTTGTAACAGTTACAGTACACGTGGGGGCGATTTGTGTTGTCTGGGGATTTATTTAGTTCAGGGTGGTTATTTTCACCAAGCAACACAGTCGTATTTAATGCCTTAATTCCCCATTCCTAAGATTTTCATTAATAAATAAATGAAAAATCCAAGAAATTCCATAAATTAGAACACAAATGTTTAAGAAGTAGTGAAAATAGCCGATTTACAGGGCAAACGTCTAATCTCTTTTTTGGGTCACGAGCTAAAACGTTTGGGAACCACTGCCTTAACCCATTTTGGACAGGTTGCTAACTTGCTATGAACAGCTATGTTTGTAATTTTCTTAGTAAATATTTGAAGTTTTTCAGAAAACGTCAGGATTTAGAGTTGTTTTTATTTTTATCGGCCTCTGTCCTAAATGCCTTACGTCTTGGCTTAAATTAGCCGGCTGAACAATCAGTGGTTCCCAAACATTTTCACACAGTTAGGAGAATAGAAAAATAACATTACGCTAAAATAAAACAAATAGAAATGCAAGAATATGATATCACAGTGCAGCAAAGCAAATGAATCAAAAACCTCAGTGAAAGGCAGCGACAAAACAGAAAAGTCTTTGATTGAAAAGAACCGAGAGTTGTATAGGCAGAACCCCACTGTTTTTCTGTGAGTTTGTTCCAGATAGTGTACAGTATGTGGTCCATAAAAGACTGAACGCTGCTGCTTTCCACCATGTTTAGTTTAGAGACTCTGGGGACAGAAAGCAGACCTCCTGTCCCAGACTAGGTTTTACAGCTGGCTGTTGTGGAAGCGTCTCTCTGGGTAAGAGCATCGATAAATATTTAAAATGGGAATGCGCGTACCGGTAAGTATTTTCAAAAGTACCATGACGCAAGAATGGTATGAAATAACACAGCGGCTACGCAAGACCGATATATGGGCCGTTCTTTTTTGACGGCGTCACAACGCACACGCACACACACACACTTTTGCCTTCTCTTATGTCACTATTGATTGTCCAGTGTTTAAGCATTAAAATCCACAGCACTCCAGGCATTCCAGGCCGTGAATTCAGAGTATTGGTACAGGTCCATTTGGTTCTACTTGGGATACGGCTCTCTGTTTAAATTAACACTGAGGAGTGAGGACTTGCCTGTCACAACTAAAGAGGACAGCTAATGCGTTATATTATCAAGGGGATCTATTTAGGATACCCCCGGCATCCCTATGTCATTTTGTCCAATCTGTATGATAGAGTACCTAATAGAATATAACTTACACAATCTGTATGGTAGAGTATGTTAATACAGTATAATGTATATAATCTGTATGGTAGAGTATGTTACCAGTAAGACTCCCTAATCAGGAGATAAGTGACCGTCACGTCGCATACACAAAATTTTAGAAGGTAATCGTAGCCAATCAGGAAGGAATATGGGAAATGGGACAGATCCATGTTGATGACACAACTTTAGAGAAACTGTGTGCTTTGCATAATTTTAGGCCAAAATCTGTAGGAGCAGTGTCCAAAAATTTGTTTTGCTAAAATCAGCCTGATGGTGGCGCTAGAAGAGGGCCATGTGAGAAATCATTCAAATTATATATGATGCTGTTTCCACGAGAAAACCGCAAAAATGAAATGTCGTATATGCCTTCTGTTGACGACGCCATTTTCGGGGGTTGGAAACGCAAGATAGTAAATCAGAATTTTTGAGTGAAAATCTGCGAAACGATCCTCCTCGCGTTTCCATCTAAACGGGCGAGTTACAGGGAAACCGCAAAATGTGTGATGTAATGACTGACGCTGCAAAGCCGACAGCAGTGGAGCGCAGTGGAGGCTGTACGCTGCCATGGTGATTATGTAAACAAATGCTTTGACAGGAAGGAGAGCCGACATGATGTCACACACTGCCAGATAGCGCATCACTGCCACCTAGCGACCTGGTGTGCACACTACATCGTTTTAGTCTCCTGTCTGAACACTGGATTAAAATGTGAGAACACAATGACATTTTGCGTTCTCTCTACAGACCGCTGTCGAGTAAACATGGCCTCAATTCATCCCCTGAGCAAGCAGGCAGGCTCCATTAGCTCAATAGTAAAAAAAAGAAAAACAGACAATCTACGCACCGTGATGCAACACGTTTTGAGCTTTGCAGATCGGCTACGTCGGGGCGTATGACATGTCAAGGCTTTAAAGTGGTTAAGCAGCCATTTCGAGCAGCGAGCGCAGCAGACTGGAATGATGAGCCTGAGTGAGTCTCGTTGTGTGTTTCTGGGAAAAGGAAGCCAGCACAATCCCTCCCCTCATTTCTAATTCCAGCTCCTCCGCTGCTAAACGCCCAGAAGTCCTCCCGCTCATCCTGAATCTGTCCCCTCAAAGAAGAGCTGGCATCACTCCGTGACGGCCGGGGTGGCACAGAGTTTAAGGGCGGCCCTGGGCGGGCGTTGGTCGGTGTTGCCTCGTTTTGTTCAGAGAAATGAGAGCAACCGGGTCTACGAAAACATGACCAAAAGAAGCGACTTACAGGCCACACAAGCACTTTAAACCTATATGCATCGGCTAATAGGGCTGTCACGATTATGACGATTAATTGTCACATAATTGCAATTAGCGATTTAATTGTGTTTTTGTCGTTGACAATTACATGTTGCATCGCAACGTGTTGTAAGCTTGTAGATCTGCTATTTCTACTATTTTTGAACATGTTTGAAAATATATGAAAATCTTTCAACATGGAAACGATTATGACAAGATCATTGCGATTATGTCAAATAATTGTGATTAGACTATTATGTAATAATTGTGACAAGCCTATCGGCAACATGTCGCATAAATCATCTATTTAAATTGTTATCTTGAAATAAAATGTAACATATTTGAAAAACATTTTAACAATACAAATCTGGTACAGTGGCTCCCTGGCACAAGCTATTTTAAGATCAGGGTTAGGGAGGGACAAATACATATTAATTTGGAAGTCCATGGTGACATGAAAATTATGTTTGAGAACCACTAGTTTCAAACCCAAAAGGCTGAAACCCGCGAACTACCAATATTTACTAGCAACTTTACAGAGGAGGAATAAGCCCAAAGTCGCTTATACTAAGCTGACGTGTCAACACTGTCTGGCATCACTCGGTGACGGGGTGGCACAGAGATTAAGGGGCGGGTGGTGTTGATTCCAGGGATGCCTTCATGTTGCCACATGAGGCCCACTCCACACCACCAACAGCAGAAAGCAGCCCTCACTCACAAGCAGGTTGATAAAACAAACACTCCTTCCATCCCGTCTGAGCTCTTCTCCTCACATCTCACTGGGAGTGAGTTGGCACTAAAATAAGATGCCCTTCTTTTAAGCTGCAGGGAGTACCAAATGGGTGGGGTTCTTAACGTATATGGACTGGAATCTACTTTACAAATAACCAAAACCTGCAGGAGGTTTACTGAAATCTCTCAAAACAGAGTCTCCTAACAACTCCACTGCCCTTATTAACGTGTAGTGTTGTTGTTAGTAGGAATTAACGCAGAAGCACCCGGGAGGAAGGTGACTAAGAAAGGGGAGGAGACAAATTACAAAAAGCGTTTCTAGGTCATTCCTAAATGTAACCTCACGTAGCCAGGCTTACTCATCTGCGAAGAGAAAAGCCTGGGCACGACATGAGGCAGAGAGTGCCTAGAATGGTGGGACTTCTGCTGTGTTAATTTCCCCGCAAGTTGTCTTTTTTTCCTGCAAATGTATTCCCCACTGTTCTGTTCGGTTGTGCTCGCAATAAACGGTATCCAAACAAAACATGGATTGGGACAAAGTTACGACTATTAAGAGCGAGTTAAGAGCTACAATCTATGTTTGTTTGTTTCGCTGTGGGGTGTAAACAGACCTGCACCGCATGACGTAACGTCCCTTAAACGCAGCACTTCCGCCAAATCCGAGCACTTCCGTTAAGACAAGGCACCACGCAGGTCGTGCCCAGCGCGGGTCATTCCTACAGCAGCTCTGTCCTGAAGCTGCTTGGCACACGTGAACAAAACAAAACATCAAACAACCAACTAGAAATACTGTTCCTTCGAAACAGTGTGGGCTCGATTCCAACCCAACAAATAGGATACTTTAAGGTACTGTAAGGTACAGTACCCTACAGTATTGTACTGTACCTTACTGTACTGTACTGTACTGTACTGTACTCTACTGTACTGTACCTTACTGTACTTTACTGTACCTTACTGTACTGTACTCTACCTTACTGTACTATACTATACTGTACTCTACTGTACCGTACTGTACCTTACTGTACTGTACTCTACTGTACCTTACTATACTGTACTTTACTGTACTCTACTGTACTTTACTGTACTCTACTGTACTTTACTGTACTCCACTGTACCTTACTGTACTTTATTCTACTTTACTGTACTTTATTGTACTTTACTGTACTCTACTGTACTTTACTGTACTCTACTGTACCTTACTGTATTGTTTTGTACTTTACTGTACCTTACTGTACTTTACTGTACTCTACTGTAACTTACTGTACTTTACTGTACTCTACTGTACTGTACCTTACTGTACTTTACTGTACTCTACTGTACCCTACTGTACTGTACCTTACTGTACTGTACTTTACTGTACTCTACTGTACCTTACTGTAGTGTACCTTACTGTACTATACTATACTGTACTCTACTGTACCGTACTGTACCTTACTGTACTGTACTCTACTGTACCTTACTATACTGTACTTTACTGTACTCTACTGTAATTTACGTTACTCTACTGTACTTTACTGTACTCCACTGTACCTTACTGTACTTTATTGTACTTTACTGTACTTTATTGTACTTTACTGTACCTTACTGTACTTTACTGTACTCTACTGAACCTAACTGTACTTTTACTGTACTCTACTGAACCTTACTGTACATATTCTATGTGTTCTAGAGGTGTATATTGAGTGCATATACTGTAGGTTAACAATCCCAGATCACATCTGTCCTCCACTATGTCTATAACCAAGGCGTTCTTCTATGTGGCCACTCCAGACTGAGGAGTGGAGCATGACTTTTATTGTGTTTGTGGATCTGATTTGAAAATGCATCGGTTGTGATATCTCCCTGAAAACCAACAACAACCACTAATACGGCTGATTGTCCCTGCGGGTTCTAGGATATATACTGTAAATCCCATTGCCCGGGATCCTAAAACCTTATTCTTTTTAAGAACAATTTCTAAAACACTACAAAACATGTCTCAAAGACAAATACAAGCAAACGTCTTCACAGTAACACAGTAACAGTTGTTTGTGTGTGTGTGTGTGTGTGTGTGTGTGTGTGTGTGTGTGTGTGTGTGTGTGTGTGTGCGTGCGTGCGTGCGTGCGTGCGTGCGTGCGTGCGTGCGTGCGTGCGTGCATGCGTGTGCACATTGTAGATCAACTTCATAGCAGTATTAAGTGGTCCATCTATGTTTTTTATTAATAATAAAATCTGCAAAGTAACAAGTAACTGAGGCTGTCAAATGCTGTATTTATAGTAGAGTATATGTAACAAAAATGGAAAGTAGAGTAAAAGTACCTCAAAATTGTACTGTAGGTACAAGTACTTGTATATACTTGAGTAAATGTACTTAGTTACTTTGCAGCACCACAGAACAGCCAATGACAGACAGGCCTTTAATCACAGCTGTCTCAATCAGTAGAGTGGAGAGGGACATTTATAGATATTTGTAGTTTTAACTCAGAATATATACATCACAAAGCTTAGATATTTGGATCAAATCAGAGAGCAGACCTGTGTGAACGCAATGATATAGATAGCATATCTGAAGTGTGAACACTGCAGCCACAGCGCCTTAACATAAACATGGGTCTATTATCCTTCTCTCCACTCACTAAACCCATTGGAAATGCATTGGGTGCTTAAAGTTAAACATTTTTATTTTTTTATATTTATACTACAAAACATTTCAAAACCAAAAATACAAGCACACGTGTCCTCAGTAAGCTGAACACATAAAAATTTGAATGGTGTTGAAAGGTGTAAGCGTTTAAGAGATGAATCGCGCCAAAGTTTTGAGGATACTGACTGACTGATAGATAAATAATGAAGATAACATACGTGTGCTCGCCTTCCAGGCGAGCCCACAATTACACAGCTGTGGTTGAGTGGCTGTTGAATGACTGTTTGCAAACAAGGCTGCACCTGTTTCACATTAAGGCTCGTTTCCAGGCGGCGGGTCAGAGAGGCGAGTGGATGCGGTCAATAGGCTGCTCTCTGCCTCTCACACACACGCACAACGCATTCAATGAGACCGCCATTCTGAACCGCCGTCAACATCAATACGCAACATCAAAAGACCTGAAGGAGTGTGTGTGTGTGTGTGTGTGTGTGTGTGTGTGTGTGTGTGTGTGTGTGTGTGTGTGTGTGTGTGTGTGTGTGTGATTGTTAGATAATCATTTTTTCAAGGGCTCTGACAAAAGCTGTGCCCATTTAATCTTTTTTGTGTTCGGGGAGGAGAGAGAGGCCTCATCTAGAAGCCAGATCAGTGATTATACACTTAACACTCTCCACCAAGAGGGCTCAGCGCAGAGGGAAGGAGAGGGGACACACAGACAGAACAAAGGTATGGGTTTGAAAAAACAAACTGAAAGAGGTAGGAGATTAAAAAGAATCTAAGTAATTTAGAGCAGGGGTCTTCAACGTTTCCAGGCCAAGAACCCCTTCGTTGAGAGAGATGAAGTAGGGACCCCCACAACCTGTTCATAGATTCCATATAGTTTAATCGTTTGACAGCACACGTGTATTTTGGATTAATGTCAATTATTGTTTGTTTTCAGATATTTAACCACTTGAACCGTCAATACTTAATAAACTTGACCTTGTACACTCTGTACTTAGTCTGCTCTTCTACCACTTTTTGTGGTCACATGTTCAGATACTGGATTCTGATTGGCTTAAAACAGTGGCAAATCAGTCAACAACCTTGAGTTGGCTCATGGACCCCGCCCACTGTTGTGTTGCAGTTGTAACATTTCCAAGATCTTGCAAGTTACAACTGTGTTTTCTTTCATTTATATGGTAGAAGTGGTAGAAAAGCAATTTACCATTCGAGGGTTGTGGGTTGTTGGCTGATTTACCCTGAAACAGTGGTAAATCAGCCAACAGCCCACTCCCTCTCATGGTAAATGGCTTACTTTTTCCCCTCTACACCAAAGCTCTTTGCCGAAAATAGCCGATCAACAAGCTGATCTTGTAGATGTGCTATTTTTGGCTAAAGTTCTCTATAATATGGACGCTAGGTTTGAAGTGGTTAATATAAAAAAGATTTGGAGGACCCCCTGTAGTAACTCTGAGGACCCCGAGGGGTCCCATACCCCCTTTTGAAGACCCCTGATTTAGAAAGAGAGAGAGCAAGAGGAGCACCTGGAATGAGAAAGGTGAGTGAGACAGCGGTTGAACCCTGTAGTGTTTGCTTATGGGGCTGTTAGCGCCCGTAGCATGCACACTGTTCTCTGAAGCAGGGTCTCTCTGACTTTTTTCAAGCCAAGGACACCCCAAAATTGATACATAGTTTTTGGCTGCGGACCCCCATCTGAAAAGGTTTTAGTGCCAGTGAACTCCAGAAGAGAAGATTTACGTTTCGGAAGAAATCAAAATTATTCAAGTTATGGCACTCGGGTGAAGCAGTGGTAAAGTCCCTGCCCACCACCACAGAGGTTGTGGGTTTGAATCTACCATGGTGCATCCATTCCGGCTTTGTCGGGCGTCTACATGAATACAATTGGCCCGTGTTCGGGTGAGGGAAGCTGGGCGGGAAGGGTGATAAATGTCACTGTATGTATTCCTACAGACTGGGCAGCACCTGTCAGTGGGGAGTGTTGAGCGGGAGGAGTAGAACAAAGGGCTTTTGCAGGAAAACAGCATGTAGGCAAGCTCAGAGCGAGTCGCAGGTGAGCTCGCCGATCGGTTATTTTCAGCGAAAGCTTTCCCCAGAGTAACAGAAAACCGAATATACACCAGCATAGACCCCTGAGGGTCTTCACTCAACCATATAGGGTTATAGTGGTCAAGTCAAATCAAACATCCAGAGTACAGTTCTTCCAACACTGGCGTTTTTGTTGGGGCTTCTATTTTTGTTGGGGGTTTAATTTGCTGTGGATGTGAGGGGCTGCCAGGCAGGCACGGACCAGGTTGACTCTCTCTCTCTATCGCCCTCTCGTCTCGCTTCTCCCTTCCTTCCTCTGCCAGTAATAAAAGATGACACGTTGAGTGATTGTAGCCACCAGAAATATGGGGGTGAGGGGGAGGGGGTTGTGCTACAAACAGACAGACAGACTAGACTACATTTCCCAGGGGCCTTTGTGCCAGTGTCAGCACAGATGGCAGATTGGACACGACACAACAAGGCCCCGCACCAAAAAAAATAAAAAAATAAACTGAGCTAACGTCGCAAAACAAAGCGCGCACGTGGTCACACACGCCCGTACGCACACACATGCCCGCGTACACACACAGGCCACCCACCCCAAAAAAAGGCAATGAGCCATGTGAGTGTACAGTAGTATCTAAGTGCCATTAGCCACAGAGAAAAAACACACGTTTTAAGAGCATAGACTTTAAAGTAAGTAGTCACTTTACAAGTATATAGAAATGATTGGGTTCAAAATTAATGGAAGACAGGAAAGATCTGTGGTTAACAGGAAGTAAATAGGTTTGAGGTGATTACAATACTGTACACACACACACACACACACACACACACACACACACACACACACACACACACACACACACACACACACACACACACACACACACACACACACACACACACACACACACACACACACACACACACACACACACAGGTCGCGCCGCCGTGTACAGTAAAAACATCTCCCATAACGCTGCTCTCAAAAATCCACCGCACGTTAGCAATAATGGAGTCCCAAATCACTTCCTGGCTGTTTTCTGTGGATCTGATCTAAAAAATGCATTTCTATGCTCTGAATGGATGGCAAGCGGAGCGGCCCAATTCACAGTAATTCTTTGCATAAGGCTGCCCTCTGCCGCCAGTTTGGCTAAAGTACACATATGAGCGAAGGTAAGCTGCTTTTTGCTGGCACCAGCCCCAATAAATAAATAATAAATCTGGCAGTAGAACTGTTAAACGTCCTGAGTGTATATTTGAGCATGCAAAAATGGGACTTGAATGTATGCATCCAAATGAGGAATGAAAGACAACGAGTGCGAGTGCGTGTGTACGTTTGTGTGTGTGTGTGCTTTGTCACATTGTGAATTGCGCCGTTTGCTATATAAGATCTAAATATATAAATGCATTTGACATAAAAATGGTCTGTTAATGTAGATTAGAATATACCGTATGGTGGAATCTGCCCATTGACAAAGTATGATCCTCTAAGGACAAACACAAGCCTGACCTCCAATGAATGCCGACTTTGTCGTGCAAGAGTGTTGCACAAAAGCAGTGAAAATAGCAGATAACACAGGCGACTATAAGGTTGTTTTAGGACACTATAGAATCCTGAGTGTGTATTTAACTCTGAGAGTGTATATCGTCACTGTCGGGCAGAAACCTTGTATCTCCAAGTTTCAAATTTGTATTTTTTTTTTCGCAAAGCAAAGCCCTGCTTCATCATACAAGGCCGTCGCACAAAAGTTGGATGCTAGTTTAGTTCATTTTTTAAATGATTAGTTCATTTTTTTAAATGATAAATACAAGACGAACGCTTTGGGACATACAAGGTTTCCACCTGACAATGACGATATGTGTGTTTACAGTCTCAGAGTCCATTTGGTTCCATTTGACCAGAAAGGAGAGTAAGTATATACCCACACCCCGTGTGAGACTCTGCAGTGTAATATGTCAACTGGGGGAACAGGCGAGATTAAATTCCACTTCTTTTATTTGAAAGCGGGGCAGTGAAAAAGAAATGTTATGACCTGAAGAACAAGAGATCTGACATTTTCGCTGCACCAAAACCCTCCTAGAACTGTGAAGAGAAGGTAGAAATACTGGTAGCCACTGTGCCAAACACAGCAGGGCGGGCCGATTTGACATAAAATCAATATGGATTCACTGTTGTTGTTGTTGTTTTTTCCTCCACAATTTTGTACGGCACCATTGTAAAACAAAGTATAAATTGTCGTTGTCGGGGGAAAACCTTGTATGTCCAGAACCGTTCGTTTTGCATTTATCATTTTAAAAACGATTTAAACTAGTGAAAACAGCCAATCTACAAGCACACAACGCCTCGCACCACGAGGTGTTGTGTGTTTGTAGATCTGCTGTTTTCACTACTCTTGTGCCACAGCCTTGTCTGATGAAGCAGTGCTTTTCTTTGCAAAAAAAAAATTAAACTTGGAGATACGAGGTTTCTCCCCGACAATGACGATATGTGTGCGTACACTCTCAGAGTCCATTTGGTTCCATTTGACCTCATGTTTTCCTGTCTCGCACATGCACACACACATGGTAGCGAGTCTAGCGATGTCCGTCCAGTTTACCCAAAGAACACAAGAGGACAGGAGGGCGGACGGACACCCGTGGGGAGACGGGACGAGGACAGACAGAGCCTGTGTACTTATTTTTGGAGGACAAAGAGTGTGTTGGATATTTGACTTTGGGCCACTGTTATGGCTGTAATTAGTCTGGACATGTGCATAGGCATGTTAAGCACCATCTCATAACAATTATCCACTCAACAATAGTCCCTCTCTAACATTCAGGATATTTTTTTTTTGTAGACCAAATAGATTGATTGATCATCAAAATTAAATATTATGGTCTGAAAGTGCATGTGTTGTGTTTATGCTTTATTTTTGTTACCAGTTTGACGTTAAATTATTTGTGCCAGTAAGAGCATAATAAATCCACCAGTGAGAAAGAACTACCGACTAGTTTTTTGGCTGAAGGGAGTGTAAAAAGATCCTACAGAAATGCACAGTCGTTTAGCAACCAGCTGGGAGAACAAGGCATTTCAGAAGGCAGGCACACAGTACACATTCATTCATCCATCAGTGAAGGCCAATCTACAGTATGAAGAGAGTTGTGATGCTATGACATTGACTGTATGTCGGAAAACACTATTGTTCTCTTCTTATATCACCAAATAAAATCAATCAGTCAATCAATCAAATACTGACTGTAACATCTACATATGATCCATTTAAAAACTTCACACATCCTGCCATTGGCAAGACAGTAGATTTCCAGTGTATTGGCAGAACATTGAACTTGTAGATCAGCTATTTTTATGACCTTCTCTGACTGACTGTAGAACTACCTATGAAGGTGGATTCTGCTTTACAATGGGAATGCAGTGGTTTCTTGCCATTTGCGGGGTTTCTGCAAAAATACACTATATTCTCCATGAAAGTAGCAACAGTGGCAAATATAAGTGCCTCTTCAGCCATTTTATAAAGCCTACTACATGCTTGAGACATTCTTGACCCATAACCACGCATGTAGTTCTGTACAGCAAATATACACGCGATATCGAAGCAAAGCCAAACCAGTGAGCGCACGTGTCTTGTCAGTGGATATTATACCAAGCGCCGAACAAAAAATAAATAAATAAATGGAGGGACGGATGGGTGAGCAAGAGACAGTAATACCTGCTGAAATGTGTCTTAAAAACAAGGCTTACTGGAGATAGGTTCACTGTGCCCTTTCTTGCCGCCCACATGTGAGTCATACCTTGTTAAAGTGCACTCTTAAATTCACCTTCTGCACACACACACACACGCGCACACACACGCACACACACGCACACGCGCACACACACACACACGCGCGCACACACACGCACACACGCACACGCACACGCACACACACACACACACACACACACACACACACACACAGGGCAAAGCCTTGTCATCGAAACACCATGTTCAACAAGACGAGTTCGCCTCAGCCTTTTATAGTGAAGAGCTGCAAAATGTCACAGGTTTGAGTCTCTGAATAATCTACACATATATCTGCGTAGATTAGGAAACCATGTTTGATGAATTGAATACATACCGAAAGTCCCACAGAAATGTTGCATTTAACTTGCAATGGCGTCTAGACTCTACTAGTACTTGGGGACTAGAACAGGTATCCTAATGGTTAGTAAAGAGGTGCATAAAAGACCATCCCCATGTGAAACGTGAGATTCTGAACAGTTCCTCGATCAAGCCTTTTCAAATCATCCGCGTACACAAGATAAGTCATATTATGCAAGCAGAGGACGGATGAGGAAGGGAGGGGAGCAGACATCATGACAGAAAGAAACAGAGAGATTAGGAGGTCTTGCTGGGAACTAATTCAATAATAATAAGGGTCCATTTCATCAGCCTCAGCCCAGCGTGTCAAAGAATAGATTTCGTTTTCCACAAGGACACAGTAAAAACCCCTCAGTGTAGATTTCACTCTGAGCGTGTAAGAAAGAAGACAGTTTAAATTCGGTCTGACCTTATTAAAAAATGTGCTTTAGCTTCTAAAGCGAGACAGAGCCTGGGTCTGCCTGACGTTTGTTCCAGTTAAAAGGGGACTTTTTCCACTGCTTCTGTCGCAAAAAAGTGCTTGGTCACGGTGGGACATTGTTTCTAGGGTCTCTTCTTCTTGGTCTTGGGGTCTCTGTTGTTCTACATATAAAGTGTATTCAAACAGCTTGCTGTGAAAAGGTATTGCAATACAATTTTAATTGGATTGAGCTGAACTGTACTTGACTTAATACTTGACTTCGTTCACCAAATCAGTGCCTTCCTTTTGCATCCATATACATGAAACAATTCATTAACACAGCGACGATTATACAGTAGACCAGTGGTTCTCAACCTGTGGGTCGGGAGTTAATGTGCAACATTGTTTTCTCACTCAACAGTAAACAAACCAACATAAAGTGTAAGTACATTTATAAAGTGACAATTCAAGGACTTTTTAATACCTCTAAAATGACAAGTTAAACATTGGCCAAATTGTCAATTATTAGAGAAATAAATTCTGAAAATAGCCGATCTACATGCTCACATCTGCTATTTTCACAATAGAAGTGTGGTGCCTCGTGATGCCTCAACTCTTAGTGCTCGTCAGGATGGGGGGTCCCCAGTTAAAATATGATTGTTTTGGGGGCTGCGGGCCTGAAAAGGCTGAGGACCAGTAGACATTAAGAGTTGAATGGGACATAAGTCAAGCCATTCAGAATGATGGTGTAAAGCTTGTGTCAGGTGCTCAGCTGCCATGCAGGCTATTTCAGCGGACACATAAATAACGGTGTCATCGCGGTGCATCCGCCAGCTGATGCTGCACGATGCGCCTCCGTCCCAACAGCAACGCTCCGCTGATGTTTGGAGAGAGACTGGAAGAACGTGACCAGAGACAGGAAGAGAGAGAACGAAGGAGGGAGTATAAGAGAGACAGACGGAGGATCCGGAGGAAGGCAAAATGCGTACAGGTTCCAAACCTTTTCCTATAGATCAAGGCCCACTTCGATCGCAAACGCGCTCACGGCCCACCCAATTTATGGCGATCATTTGTGTGTGCCCACTTGCAATATCCTCACGGCCCACAGGCAGGGAAACACTGGAGAAAGGAACAGACAGACAGACAGACAGACAGACAGACAGAGAGGGGAGACAGACTAGGAATGGGACGATATGAAAATTTCATATCACGATTATTGTGACAAAAGAAATCACGATTTACAATAGTATCGCGATAATCAAAATCCATTATCCTGGGGCGGAACATTTGCCAAAAAGAAAATAGCAGATCTACATGCTCACAACACGTCGCAACTATTTTTTTTTTGGCAAAGACATTTGATAGAGAGTGAAAAAAAAGACTGTATCAAGTACGTATATTACAAGTACTTTTCACCAATTCTAGAGGGTTTAAGTGGTACCGAATATGCAGCACGGCAAATAAAAGGTGAATTGATCCATGTGCATGACGGAGGACGATACCACGTTAAATTAAATCTCCACGATACGATTAACGTGAGTGTTTTTTTTATCACGATAAACGATAATATCACTTATAGTCCCATCCCTAAGACAGACAAGAGAGCTGAGCAGCGAGGTCTGACTGGACAGCCAGCGACTGAGGATGAATAAACGGATAGAAAACGGAGAGACAAGAGCTGTCAGGAAAATAAAGGCTGAGTGATTTCAGGACCACGGACAGCTCAGCTCCCGCAGTCACATCTCCAGGAAGGCCTGCCTGCTGTCTGTCCTCAAAGACAAGACACGGGCTGACACAATGCAGGGACGACAACAACAACAGCCAGGGCTGGAGTTTATCCCCAAAAATGCACTCAATGCACTCCTGAGATAGCCTTTTTTTTTTCTCCTCCTTCTGGACGGCTGCACTCCAGAACCATCACTACTCCAAACTATCAACACTACATGGGAGTTTGGAAGAGTACAATAGCGTTGCTGATTTTGATTTTGATTCATTCAGCACATTTTTTAAAACAATACAAGAAAAATAATATCACACCAAAGGAGGCGGTAAGAAGCCCAAAGGGCTTATACGAGGCCTATACCTACTGTATTGACAACACAATTTGAATGAATGAAATTAGATATAAAATCGACACAAAACCAACACATTATTATTTTCCATTTTTTATCCTTTGCAGTCCAAAAAGAAAGAAAAACTATACCTGAAATGCCATAACAAGAGTACTGGTTAACCAGAACACCCTTCAATTTGTTCTTGTATATTCAATGATGAGACTTGTAAAGCAGTAGAGTACTTGTCCTAAAGGGTAGTTAGTGCCTCTGTATGGGGATGGGATGATGAGTGACTTTATCGTTTATCGTGTTAAAAAAAAACACTCGCGATAATCGTATCGTGGAGTCGTAATATCGTCCTCCGTCATGCACTGGGATCAGTTCACCTTTTATTTGCTGAGCTGCATATCCGGTACCACTTACACCCTCTATAATCGGTAAAAGGTATTTATAATATACATACTTGATACAGTCTTTTTTTTCACCCTCTATCATGTCTTTGCCAAAAAATAGCCGATCTACAAGCTCACAGCGCGTTGTAAGCTTGTAGATCCCGGACACATGCGGTTTCCACCCTGGGTCTGGAACGTGTTTGGGTTTCCGGGAGCAGACTGCAGCACAGTTACTAAAAATATGCACAAAAAAAACAGGCAAACGTCACACGGAATCGTCCAGGGGGTGGAAAAAACGCACGGCTCGTGCTGTGAGGGTGTCAGTAATCACCGAAGCACCATCATGGATCTCACACACAGCCCAAAAAGAGATTTTGGGCCATTTTTTCTCCAAGGTCGAATGTGATAAAATATTGTACTGCTCTCTCCTCTGTTGCTGGCCACTGTTACTGTACCTCGGCGCTATCTCAGTTTGGCTAATCTCTCCAGACAGATTGTGCTGTTAGCAGTTAGCACCCAGGGAGTAGCTATGGGTGAAGTGTCCTCCTGCTCTGAGACACTTTGACACATAGACTGGACTAATCTCTCAGCATACTGTTGATTTTGTCAACCATAACTATGATGAAAAATGTTCGTCGACTAACCTTTTTCACTGAAAACGAAATAAAGTAAAGTAAAACTAAGACTAATGCCTCATTCACACTACATATATATAGTTGAACGTTTTGCTTGGTAATTCAATGTAATCTCAATGGAAACCAGCTTTAAAGCTTTCAAAGCTTTGTTCTTTCTGTGTGCTGCATCTTTAAAGCTGGTTTCCATTGAGATTACATTGAATTACCAAGCAAAACGTTCAACTATATATCTGTAGTGTGAATGAGGCATAAGGGCTCTATTTTGATTGTCTTGAGTACCAGCTCTTATGCCTTAACTTAAAGGCCTGTCCATACTGTCTCCATCCACAGAACGTTTGGTTGGAAAGGTCCAGTTCAACTACAACACAGAAGCACCAGGCAGTATGTGGACTACCAAAGGGGAGGAGCCAAACAGAGTTCCTGTCTCTACACAAAAAGGGATGTGGTGCCTCCAGAGGCAAATAGAAAGGAGCAAAAACTTCCTTTCTTTACCGTATGGGTTCCCGACATTTCGCTAACAAGCTGCTATCTTTAACTCTGGTTAAAACGAGACATAATCACACACTGCCACATGGAGAGACAGGAAGGAAACTTGTCGACTTGAGTGAGTGTGAAGATCTTTTAATGCTAACCCATAATGTGAGACATTTAATGTGAAACTGGTCCCTTCGGTGCATGAGGCCCAGTCGCAGACCCCCGCTGCTGCTGCCTTATGTTCGCACAGACCAAATGACAGCAGATTGTGTACAAGGACACAGTCCACTTCTCTCCCCCTTGTTCCAGCTCTGTCTATTAGTGCTAATGTGCTTGGTTCTGCTTACATAGAGAGTGCAATATTACCGTCCAGGGACGCTTACCAACACGAGAACAGCATCCTCTGCGTGCTTGCGCGCACGTGTGTGCGTGTAAAGTAAGTAAGCCTTGCCGAGCAATGTGGCCATGTTTCTGTAGCGTGAGGCAGCTTGATGCACAAGTACAGTACAATCCCACAGCAATGCAATACAAGTACATCTCCTGGTCATGATGCTAGTATGTCACAGGGACTTTACCCCCAATCCAACCCTTGATGCTGAGTACCAAGCAGGGAGGCATTGGGTCCCATTTGTTGGGGGTCTTTGGTGTGACCCGGCCGGGGTTTGAACCTCGACCTCCCAGTCTCAGGGCGCACACTATAACCACAATGCCACTGAGTTGTAAAACTCTAAAAGGTGTCTGACATGTTGAGAGGGAGATTGGAGACTAAAAAGCATGAGTCGCCATAATTTGTGGCACGACGGAGCATACGTACTATCTTGACGGAGAGATACCGGTACCAGGAGCCAGGAGGAGACGTTGTTCGACTAAATGTGTGTTCTCTGAACAGCTCTGAAATAAAACTTTGGTTTCAACAGTTTTTTTTTTTCATCACAAGTTCAGAGGGAAAAGGGAATGACACGTGACAGAGCTGCTGAGTCAGAAATGAAAGGAGGACATCTTAAGTGGTCTGACCGACTGAGTCACCACTCAGTCAGGACTCACTTGAGCAAGGCACAACATCACTTAACTGGCACCTTCACTTAATGCGCCCCACACTTTAATACTTGAATACTGATATATTATTGATTTCAGCTGTTACAATTCCAAACATGACCTGCTTTAATTCTTTCAGTCTATATTAGTAGCTTAATGACTAGTATAGTAGTATTAAAATGTATTTTTTTTTATGTCCAATGTAGGTATTTGTATTTGTATGCAGGTTCATAAAGTTAACATGAGTATATAACTAAATGTGTTTGAAATTAAATCAAAAATGTTACATTTCAGGATTCCAATACAAAAGAAGCAAAAATAGCCGATCTACAAGCTCAAAACGCTGCGATGCATTTTGAGCTTGTAGATCTGCTATTTTTTGCTTCTTTTGTAATGAGATACTAGAAAGTAACAAAGTAGGACGTAAGCAATATGCATTGTGGCCCTCTGGAGTGAAGGTGGACATCATCAAAGTTGCCCATCCCTGATCTAAGGGAAGCTTCACACCTATAGTTCGGTAGACTTGGTGCTACTTCACAGGTGAATTTGCAAACATTGTTGCATTTTTCCATTCGGTTCGGATTGAACCACCAGACTCTGTGGTGGACTGGGCAGCTACTTTACCACTGCGCCACCCTAGCGCCGAATTTATAGTGACATTTGAGTGTATTTTTGCCATTTACAGGGGTAAGATAAGTACAATAAATTCAGCCGCCAACAACAACAAACTCCTCCTATAGTGAGTGTTTGTTGAACGGTGTGGCTGTTGTGGCGTAGCATTTGTTGTAACTCAACTGAATGTCCCAAACCCAAATTTGGGACATTAAAACATGAGTGCTTGGTCCTTGACTCCCCCCAACCTTGTACAGAGAGCAGGAGATTGTGTCCAGGGAACCATGGATTCTTGTTAGAACGGGTATACATTATTGTGTATCATTATTTTATGCTTTAACTATTGAAAAATAGCAGATATACAAGCTCAGAGCGTGGCACCGAGTGCTGCGCTGCGAGCCTGTAGATCTGCTATTTTTGAAAATTCGTGAAAATTTGAATTTTGACCCGATTCTATAAGTGTCTTTTGAATCCTTCTAAGGTTTTTTGAAAAATCGTATGTTTACTATGTCAGCAATCTGGCCAGCCATCGTCAAAGAAAAGGTCCTTTTCACTTAACTGGAGCTCAGTTAGTCTGTTCTTGTGAGACTACTATGTCAGTGGTGCTCAAACCTTTTCATGTGAAGGACCCCCAAAATGATATGTATTTGGCCACGGACACCCATCTCAAAGTATTTCGTTCCAGGGACCACCCAGAAGCAAAATTTGAGTTTCAAAGTTTTGAAAATACATATATATTCAAAGATTTGCACACATTTTCACAACTTTTTCAAAAATAGCTTGCCGCGCTGTGAGCTTGTATATCTGCTATTTTTCACTGGTTAAAGCATTCAATAATTCTAGGCCTAAATGGGTTAAAAGGGGACTTTGCCAGAACAGCAAGCCACGCACGCACGCACGCACGCACACACACACACACACACACACACACACACACACACACACGTTCCTCAGCCCCTGACAAACACTCTCTCGTGAGGAATTTAGTCTCAGGAGAAAAAGGAAAATGTGTGTGTGTTTTTTTTTTCTTCTTTGTTTACTGCCCAATAGCATGTGACAAGGCTTACTGCTATATCCGTTGCTAAGCCTCTTTGACCAATCAGGTGGCAGACATTTGACATTTTTTTCCCTGGTCAGCAGATGAGGTCACAGGTACACTTGCTGGGTTCGTTAGCACTCGACCCCTGCAGTGCAGAGAGAGAGAAAGTGTACTGTGTGCATGTGTGTGTGTGTGTGTGTGTGTGTGTGGGTATGTGTGTGCGCTAGAGATGGGACGATAAGCAATATTATCGCTTATCGTGATAATAAAAAACACTCACAATAATCGTATCGTGGAGATTTGATATATATCGTGATATCGTCCTCCGTCGTGCACTGGGATCTGTCACGGGGCAGCCCGTGCCCTATAGACTAAGACAATGCACACGCACACACACACAACTAACTACTTCTAATTAATCATCGCTGGCCAGCTTGGAAGTGACTGTTGGGAGTGTTGTGGGGTTCATATTTGTATATAATGTATTTGAATGAATTACTGAATATAGGCATTGCAATGCTTTTAAACATTATCTGTTTATTGAATCATTGGGTGGTTAATTATGGGTGTGGTCACCTCCCCTGTTCTCTCTGCAGTGCTGGTGTTCCTCTTGATAGAGTGGGGGGAAGATACCAAGTACTGTAGAGGAGAGGGGTGTTTGTTCTATGTTTAAGAGCTCTTGTCTTGTTATGTTAACTTGTGTTGTCACCTGACATGTATTTGAATTTGGTTTAGTAAAACCTGGTTGTGTAATTGTGTAATCCAACTCATGGGCCGTTGTTAGCCGTAGTTTGAGTTAAGGGGTTTGCAATTAAGAACTGTTCTCTTGGTATGGTCTTGCCTAGTATAAAAGGGAGGCTGGGGAGGCAGTTATTCAGTTAGTTGGACTTGGAGCATTGACTGGAAAGCGTCTAGGGGAGAGCTGCCAGGGCCCATGTGGGTGTTGCCTGTTTAAAGTAGTTTCTTAAGTTCCTAGTTAGTTTTTCTTCAGTTTCTTTTGCTGTCAAGTATTTTCATTTTCCTTATTATTGTAAAGTCGTCTTTCGTTATTTAAAGGCCTACACTATTCGTATTGCACTGAACCTGTTGGTGGAGGACATTTGGGTAAAATAAAAACCCTAAACTTTGAATCTCTGGACTTGTCAACTTTTTGGAGCCTTGGCCCTCGCCTAACCTTTACATGTGGTGTCAGAAGAAACAAGAAAAGGACAGTCCAGAATGCCTCCAAAGCAACATCACCAGCAGAAGCAAGCTACACGCTCAGAGGAGGAGGGTGCCACAGGGGGAGCTGTCGAGTACAGTTTCCAGCCCATGGTGGACACAGCCACTTCCCAAGAGGCGGCGAGTTGCAACAGTGCCAGGTGGTTTGAGGCCTTCAGATGGTTCAAGAGGAGTCAGGAGAGGCTCGAACGGAAGCTCTACGTGTTCAATCCTCAGCTCAACATGTTCGTCAATCTACACATCACCCAGCTCCAGCGGACACTGAGGCAACCAGGGCCCAGCCAAGGGCAACTGCTGGAGAAGCAGAACCTGTCTGTGTCAGCGACAGGTCGGTGGCGGCAGCAGAAGCGGTGGCAGAACTGGTGCCTGTGGGTGAGCCAAAGCGGGTGTGGGGTGGAAAGACATGTTCACCAACTCCAGAGTCACCAGGTGGTTCCTGGTAGGGTGGCCTGTCAACTTCTTGGTCCAAGAAACGGTCAGAAGGGGACGGTGGACTTCTTTCCAGGACGCCACAGGGGGCGTCATCAGAAGGGGGGGGAAATGTCACGGGGCAGCCCGTGCCCTATAGACTAAGACAATGCACACGCACACACACACAACTAACTACTTCTAATTAATCATCGCTGGCCAGCTTGGAAGTGACTGTTGGGAGTGTTGTGGGGTTCATATTTGTATATAATGTATTTGAATGAATTACTGAATATAGGCATTGCAATGCTTTTAAACATTATCTGTTTATTGAATCATTGGGTGGTTAATTATGGGTGTGGTCACCTCCCCTGTTCTCTCTGCAGTGCTGGTGTTCCTCTTGATAGAGTGGGGGGAAGATACCAAGTACTGTAGAGGAGAGGGGTGTTTGTTCTATGTTTAAGAGCTCTTGTCTTGTTATGTTAACTTGTGTTGTCACCTGACATGTATTTGAATTTGGTTTAGTAAAACCTGGTTGTGTAATTGTGTAATCCAACTCATGGGCCGTTGTTAGCCGTAGTTTGAGTTAAGGGGTTTGCAATTAAGAACTGTTCTCTTGGTATGGTCTTGCCTAGTATAAAAGGGAGGCTGGGGAGGCAGTTATTCAGTTAGTTGGACTTGGAGCATTGACTGGAAAGCGTCTAGGGGAGAGCTGCCAGGGCCCATGTGGGTGTTGCCTGTTTAAAGTAGTTTCTTAAGTTCCTAGTTAGTTTTTCTTCAGTTTCTTTTGCTGTCAAGTATTTTCATTTTCCTTATTATTGTAAAGTCGTCATTCGTTATTTAAAGGCCTACACTATTCGTATTGCACTGAACCTGTTGGTGGAGGACATTTGGGTAAAATAAAAACCCTAAACTTTGAATCTCTGGACTTGTCAACTTTTTGGAGCCTTGGCCCTCGCCTAACCTTTACAGGATCAATTCACATTTATTTGCCGAGCTGCATATCCGGTATCACTTAAACCCTCTATAATTGCGACCGTCAGGTCGCAGTTACTATCAAAACCTCCACAAACTGTGAGTCCGTCCGTCCGTCCGTCCGTCCGTCCGTCCGTCAGTCAGTCCGTCCGTCCGTCAGTCTGTCTGTCACACGTCACATGTCACACTTTTGCCCTGCTCATATCTCCGCAACCGTTGCCCCGATCCATGCCAGATTTTGCACACACACTCCTTGCCTGCCAAACTACAACCTCCAAGGACCCCCGGAGCTCCAGGGACCCCCAGGTCCCTGGGGGACTCCCAGATGTAAAAAATGACCAAATGTGCAAAAATGACCAAATGACCACCCCAACGGGGCTGCTCACGGGGAATTCCCGGGGACCACCGACTCCTGGCGCTCCAGAACGGATGCAAAAGTGGTGGCGCCCCCAGTGGAGGACCCCCTGCCACTGCAGCGTACATAAAATGCCGTAACTCGGGCTAGGAGCGACCGGGAGAGCCGGGGCCGGTACCTATTCGTCCGCCTCGGCAGCGCGGAGACCCCACCCCCCATTTCTCACATGGCCCTCTTCTAGCGCCACCATGTGGCGGATTCTTGCAAAACACATTTTTGGACACTGCTCCTACAATTTTTGCCCTAAAATCACTCAAATCGGTACACAGTATGTCTACACTCATGTCATCAAAATGGATCTGTCCCATATAGCGCCACCTTCAGGCCGATTTTTTAAAACACATTTTTGGACACTGCTCCTACAATTTTTGCCCTAAAATCACGCAAATCGCTACACAGTATGTCTACACTCATGTCATCAACATGGATCTGTCCCATATAGCGCCACCTTCAGGCCGATTTTTTCGAACACATTTTTGGACACTGCTCCTACAGATTTTGCCCTAAAATCACACAAATCGGTACACACTATGTCTACACTCAGCGCCACCATCAGGCCGATTTTTTTCAACCACATTTTTGGACACTGCTCCTACACATTTTGCCCTAAAATCACGCTGCGACCTGACGGTCGCTTATCTCCCGATTAGGGAGTCTTACTGGTTGGTAAAAGGTACTTATAATATACGTACTTGATACAGTATTTTTTCACTCTCTATCAAATGTCTTTGCCAAAAAATAGCCAATCTACAAGCTCGCGACGCAACGCGTTGAGAGCTTGTAGATCTGCTATTTTTTTGCAAATGTTCCGCCCCCAGGATAATAGTGTTGATTATCGTGATAATATCGTAAATCGCGATTTCTTTGGTCACAGTAATCGTGATATGACATTTTCATATCGTCCCATCCCTCGTGTGCGCGTGTGTGTCTTTGTATGAGAAAGAGAAAAAAATAATAGAAGGAGAGCTCTTGTACAGTATGTGGTACACACTCAATAGGCTCAGCAGCCATTTTGGAAAGAAAATTGGGCTCCTTCCTTAGTTCCTTCACAGGTTTTACCAATGACACTGATGATGGCTGTGTTCCATTTCATGTAGCACAGTAAGTGGTTCTCAAACCTTTTGATTTCAAGGACCCCCACAACCCTGAGAGCTAATGTACAAAAGAAACCAAACATTTGGTTCCATTTTTACACTCTCAGAGTTACACACCTTTTAAGGGGCCATTTGGAACCATGAGGGTCCCTGGACCAGGGACGCGCAGAGAATATTAGAGAGGCAGGGGCTGAAATTTCTAAAAGGGCCTTTTGGTGAAAATATTGAAAATAGCAGACCTCCAAGCTCACACGGTTGGCTATTTTCGGTGTGTGATGCCACACTAAACTAAGCATAATCAAGTCAATACTGGAGATGTGGCGTAACAGCATGGATTTCTACACAGAGAAGGCACTTTTTTCAACATAAGACGCTGCATCCAAGTTCAGGAGAGTTTGGACAAGGCGATTCTCTTGAATGCTGCCTTCAGTTATGGCATGGAAAGAGGGCATTTGCATTTCTTTCACCATAGTTCATGGTCTGGAGAGGGCACTTTTTACAGAAGGATAAAAGGGCAGGGGCTTAAGCCCCCTTTGATGTCTATGTGTGCACGTGCCTGCCCTGGATCACACTGGAGTAGTAGTGTTTCCAGTGAGCCAACATGCACAATATCAGCATCCTGACTTTGTTTGACCACAATGGAACAGAGCCTAGTATCATTGGCAACAGCTGTAAGGTTAGTAAGAAGAGGCCCAATTCCTCTCCAAAATGGCTGCTGTGCATAGAGACTGTTACCGTTCTTATATCAAGGTATCCGTAGACACAGACACCCAAACTGGAAGCGGCTCACAGAGTCAGTATAAACAGGCTCATCCCTCAGAGAGACATGAAACTGGGCAGTGTGACAGCACACCGGCCAAAACCTCAAAGATCCTCCTAAGACAGGAATAAAACAGTTTACGTGATCCATGGATCAAAGCTAAATAAAATCTCACGACTGAAAATGTTTGTCCTAATGTGCATTTGTGAAACGGTATGCCCCTGCATGACTGAAATCAACGGTGGCGACTGAGAACTTTAATCTGTCTTCTTAAAAAAAACTAAGCACTGTCGTTTTTTTTATACATTGAAACCCATGGGAAATGATCAAAAGTTGCCTGCATAGCCCCCACTTTTAAAATGCATAAGTCAGTGTGCTTTCAAAAGTTGACATTTTGAGCCCTATATTTTCAGCTACGGATCCGAGAGGCACCCACACTCGACTATCATCACTTCCTCTACTGCACAAAAAAATAATTTGACCGTGGCAATAAAGGATATCAGATAAAAATGCAAGGCTAAAACACAGACGAACGCAGGGCTGCTAGTCCGAGCTGCTAATGTTATGCAAAACAAAATGCGTGTCTCACAACCCCCGCTTTTCTTTTCTTAGCCCTTTTTCATTCTCAGCAGAAAAAGCGCCCTAGGCAGCGCCCTTTCTTCATAAAAGGCGGGTAATGTGAGTCGGTGGAGAGCAAATTTCCGCCACGAGGCATGCCCCAATAATAATAGTAATGCATGCAGTGACATTTCTACATGCAGACGTGAAAGTAGTGCAGCATGCGATGCCATTACCATTAGTACCTCGCCTCCCTCCTTTACACGTTAATTGTCTGTCTCTCTCCACCTTTCTCTCAGATCTCTGTCCGCAAATTCTGATTGTTAAACACTTTTGAAATGGCGTCCCTATGGTATTCCTATTTTGGGCTATTTTCCGACGTTTCACCAGTCAATCAAGGGCCGCAATTTGGAATGCAAGTGTTGGGTTTTCTCCAGCTCAGTGTCACTGTAAATTCGATGTAATGTCTGATTATGTCACTGATATTACGCCTACACAATTTGCCAATCAGTTGTACATGAAACTGAAAAGAAATGGCATGTAGGATATGGTGTATGCATCTACAGTTTACCTGAAAGTCTCAAACATGTCAAAAGTTTTAAAAAAAGGGGAAAAAAAAGAAAGAAAGAAAAACTTTTACACAAATAATTTTACATTCCTCAATGATTCCTTTTTAGCCAGCCAGACTAAATACTGGGCTGGGAAGGTGACCTGTATCATACAATAATGGGAACAAGACCTGTATTATAGAGTAAATACTGGGAACTATCCCTGTAACACATATCAGCCTACAGGCTAAATAGTGGGAACAGCACCTGTATTATTCAGACTGAATAGTGTGAACACGACTTGTATCATATCTATCATTACTGACTAAATACAGGGAACTAACCCTGTATCACATATAGGCCTACAGACTAAATACAGGGAACGAACCCTGTATCACATATACTCTAAACCTGTAGACTAAATACTGGGAACTAACCCTGTATCACATATAGGCCTACAGACTAAATACAGGGAACTAACCCTGTATCACATAGGCCTACAGACTAAATACAGGGAACTAACCTTGTATCACATATAGGCCTACAGACTAAATACAGGGAACTAGCCCTGTATCACATATAGGCCTACAGACTAAATACAGGGAACTAGCCCTGTATCACATATAGGCCTACAGACTAAATACAGGGAACTAGCCCTGTATCACATATAGGCCTACAGACTAAATACAGGGAACGAACCCTGTATCACATTCACATACAGTATAGGCCTACAGTCTAAATACAGGGAACTAACCCTGTATCCCATACTGTATAGGCCTACTGACAGACTAAATACAGGGAACGAACCCTGTATCACATACAGTATAGGCCTACAGACTAAATACAGGGAACTAGCCCTGTATCACATATACTCTAAACCTATAGACTAAATACTGGGAACAGGATGGGACGGCAGCCTTAAGCTTTACTGGGAAATGTTTTAGAGCGGATCCATGGCTTTATCTATCAGCCCCTCGGGGGGGTGATAAGGACACCAGATAGAGGAGGAGGAAGAGAGAAGATGTGAATGGAGGAACAGAAACACTGGGACAGGAGAGAGAGAGAGACTAAGAGATAGAGAGAGAGGGGGGGGGGGGGGACGAGAACAAAGATGGAGAGAACAGAACAGTGTGCTCAGCAAGAAGATGAAGGAGAAGACTTTCGACTTTCCTCCCATCTGTCCCATCTTGTTTCTCTGTATTTTCAGCCGGGCAGTAACACGGTCAGCCCTGCGTTCTGTCACAGAGGAGAGGACAGGAGGGGGAGGGGCTGCATGGGGTCTACAGAGGACACACACTCAACTCCGTCAGTCAGGGCCTCCTCTTCTCCTCCTCCTCCTCTTCTTCATCTCCTCCTCCACTCGCTCCTTTCAGAAGCCACTGATTCAGTGTTGATTTCGTCGACTAAAGCGATGACAAAAAATGTTTGTCGACTGCGTTTTTTTTCACTGGCGAAAAAAAAAAAAACTAAGCTGTGATGACTAAAACTAAGACTAAATATATTGACAATTTCGTCAACAAAATAAAAACTAGACTAAAACGTTAGGGAGGGACTTGTGGAGAAGAGAGTCATTTTATGTTTGGTTGCTCACAGGTGTTGCGTGCTGAAAATAGCCGATCTACAAGCTTACAGCGCGTCGCAGCGAATCATCATTACGATGCCATCAAGGCCTGCCAAAATACATTTTAGTTGACTAAATCAACTGTAGATTTAGTCGCCTAAAAACATAAGATATTTAGTGGACTAAAATTAGACTAAAACTAAACCTTTTCAGGTGACTAAAATTATGACTAAAATAAAATGACATTTTATTCAAAAGACTATGACTAAAACTAAATCAAAATTTGCTGTCAGAAACAACATTGCACTGATTAAAGGTGGTTGTCAGAGCTCGCCTGGAGAGCTGCCTACACGTCACTGAAGCTAAATTTATGTTCCGCGGCACGGCGGCACGGCTAGCCAACAAGAAGTGATCTACAAGCCAACGAATGCAATATTAGTGCACAACAACACCCTCCTGGAGAAACTACAGACACACCCGTAGCACTTGACCTAGTTGTGGCAATCATGCAGCCTTAGGCTACCGTAGACCGTTAGTCATTAAACGACCACGGTAAGTCTGCACCATGGTGAGAACAAATTGTTCCTCTCAAGCTTTTGTTATTTTGGCCAGAGGCGTCAATTGGGTATGGCAGGGGTATGCAGCTGCCATACCCTGGGTCCAGTTACTTTTAAATATAAATCCATGAATGGCTCTTTGTCTATCTATGCTGGTTATTATGTTGTTAAATTACAGTAAAATAACTACAAATGCAAAATTTAACAAAATGCTCAATTTAACAAGGTATTATAATTATATTCTCCACACTTGTATTCTCCCCGTCTTGACAAAATGGTATATTAACAGGTTCCGCAGGTCAGCTGCACAGCGCGAGGCGTTGTGAGCATGTAGATCTGCTATTTTCACAATAGAACCGTGTTATCCAAAATGTAATGCCTATTTTCCATGAGGACTCCCATCTTTGCCATACCCTAGCTTTTGCTGAACTGACGCCACTGATTTGGGCTTGTTTTTGAGACAACATCTGGCTTTGTGTGTATGTCCGTATATCTGTCCGTGTGTCCCGCAAAGCTGTCCGTACGTCTGTCTGTGTGTGTGTCCCGCAAAGCTCTCCGTATGTCTGTTCGTATGTCCCGCAAAGCTTGGCATTGGCAAAGCGTCACCAGACATTCTGTCAAGTTCCTCTGGCTAGTTCATATAGCTTAATGAAATTAACTCATAAAAGGCACCGCTCACTTCACGCTAGGTACGATTATTTGTTGACCACAAAACAACACATTTGATGTGCTACTGCGTTCTGCTATAGCATTATACTGTATATTATCGATTCAGAACAATGGGACTTTTGGTTCAAAATATTTCAAAGTTCCCCCTTAACACAAACTCTGCCATCAAAATACCCCTTTGTACCCCTTCTCTGCCATGCCCGTAGAGCCCGTAAATGTAATAAAAATTAATTAAAAAACATTTTTTTTATCAAAGCGCAACTAAAATAGGCCGGAACTAATGCTCCGTGATCGGTTTCTACACGGACACATTATTGAGCGGACCACTTTAACATTGGAGTCCCTGAACCGGAAGCGGAAGTCCGTCCTCTATTTTGGCCCAGCTTACTGTCTACACTCCGCGGCTTACAGATGGAGAATTTATTGATCAATTGAAAAAGTTTCAACGGATTTGAGAAGCTGATGGAATACGCGAACACACGAGCAGTGTCCGATCACGCACGATGGGAACTGGACGAGCGCCCACGTTAACAGGTAGGACTCGGAGAAGCCGGCAGTGAAAGACATAGAGAAATTAACGGGCTTTACGGCCGTAAACTACGAATGAGTTAATGACCCGAAGTCTCTCTGTTCCTTTGTGTGACTCTTTTTTATATGCAGATGATGCTGCACTTTCTGCTCTCCCACAAAGATGAAAGCAGTAAGCACAGTATAAAAAGCACAGCAGAAAGTAGACTGAGTGCAGCAGAGCTACTGAATATCATCAAGTGGAGCTCTGACAGTGCGCTGTCTGTCGCTCCATTTCGTAAATATAAAAATAACAGAATCCGGCTCAAAGATAACATTGTAAATTGTCTTTGTCGGGTGGTCCAAAACCTTAATTTCTTTATTATTATTTTAAAAATGATTTAAAATAGTGATATAGTGATCACAGTTTGAAGATCTGCTATTTTCACTACTTTTGTGCGACACCTTTGTATGACGAAATAGGGCTTTAATTTACAAAAAAAAAACATGCAAATTTAAAACTTGGAGATACAAGGTTTCTGCCAGACAGTACGAAACGTCCCCTGGTTTTAAGGTTATAGCTTGTGAACACAGCAGCTTACAGCTAACGACGTGGTTAATTACCTTTGGCGGTGTGTTGGATAGTCATGGAGGTGTGTTGGATATAGCCATTATGTCAGTAGTGGTCTGGGCTCAAAAGGTGCTCACCAAGGTTAATCAGAGAACACGTTGTTTTTTAGGCAGAGTATCAAGATTTCTGGACAGGAAGGCAACAGTGGGGCCTGGGCGGCTAGTCTAGCGGTCCAGGCACCATGGCTACTAATGGGGTTCCCGACGACCTTTGCTGCGTGTCACTCCCCATCTCTCTCTCCCCATGTCTTTTCACTATAAATAAAAGGCAGGGGGGAAAAAAGAAAATCTATAAAAGAAAAAGAAATGAAAGCAACAGTGTTGCCATGTCTGCGTACCGGTATTATTATAAGCAACATGTTTTTCAGTACACTCGCTTGTAAATATTGGTAGTTGCGGGGTATTTTTTAACAATTACTAAAGTGTAGTTGATACTTATTTGGACTTGCTTCCTAAATGTTGTTTAAACCAGTGGTTCACAAACATGTTGTTTATGTCAAGAATCCCCGAATTAATATGTAATTGTCTGCTCATCCCCATCTGAAAACAATTTGTACCAGGGACCACCATACCAGATGTGTCTTGTTAAAATGTTTCAAAGACATTTCAAATGTTTGAAATAGCAGCTCTACCAGCTCACAACGCGTCTCATTGCGACGTGTTCATAGCTTATAGATCTGCAATTTTCAAATAGCCGATGCTATATGCATCTGAACATACATTTACTGTAGTGTACACTCACAGAATGCCCTTGAGGTACTTATTATTTTGTGGGCACAGGAAGCCGTTTGCTGCCCGTGCCTACAAAAGCACCTCAAGGACATTTCCTGAGTGGTGGTGGACTAGTGTTGTTTGCTTATATGAACTCTTCTGAGCTGTGTGTACCTTGTAAGAAGACACTTATAGTTGAAGAGTTGAGTTGTTGCTCGTATTCTTTAAAAAAGTTTGACTCTCCGTCTACACAGGAGACCTCACCTTGACTCCTCATCTTGAGAGCTTCGGGTGGTAGAGAGTAGAGGACGGTGTCTCTCGTTTTACATGAGAACCCAATAAAGCACAAAAGGAGGAGTGCACACCTAAGTTAGTGGACCACGCAGATAACAATGATTGAAAATATAGAGGCCGCACAGCTCTTCAGCCACGATGCACATCATTTATTTAAAGGGGCGACACCATAAAATTCATTTTTTTTTGTATTGTATTATTCCCAGTGTATTTTTCCACCCAAAAAAATACAATTCATTAACTCTAAGCCTTGGTTTTCATTTCTGTGATTTTCTGAGTTAGGTGTGTCCGAATGGTTCTCTCCTGAAAAGTGGACTGGTGTGATGTCACACCAGGGCCCATTTCCATAGTACCGCCCCTCCACTTCAGTTTCCTGGCAACTGAAGAGAAGAGGGCGGTACTTTTGGGGTGGATTCTATTGAGACTATATATATATATATATACTGTATGAGGTGGAACCATGAGGTAAAGTGGTGCTAAAATTGGAACGATACAGAGAAGATTACGAATGACGCTACATGGTTCTCATCGTGGTTCTCTAATGTTCTCTGTATCGTTCCAATTTTAGCCACGTTGCCGACAAAGGACATTTTGGTATTGCATCTGAAACGGCTTGGAATTAGAGACAGATAGAACATGAAATTTCAATATCCGAGTGGTTGTTTAGGCTAAAACCTGTATAGAACCGTTATATGGACCAATATTTATATAAAATATATAATTTGAAAAGCATGGTGTGGCCCCTTTAACCAACGTTTAGACTGTTGCCAGTCTTCCTCGGGGTTGAAATACCCAATGAAATATTAATAATATTTAAGCAGGTATTTGGCATGTTCACAGCTATTCCACTAGGTAAAATACGCTACAGATATTGATTTACACAACACTGATGATAGCACACTACACAAAGCCATCTATGAACGATGAAGAAGGTTAATCTGCGACAGAATTGCTTCATCGCTCTATCTCTCTCGCTCTCTCTCTGCTACGTGGTCCTTGGCCTGAAATAAAACTGAAGGCCCCTGATGTTGATGTATGGTCCGTTTGTATTGGCTGTGCTGCCCTGAACCTTCCCTCCTTATGGACCACCATGACAACAAGCAGAGGTGTAAAGTAACTAAGTACATTTACTTAAGTACCGTACTTAAGTATAATGTTGAGGTATTTGCACTTTACTTGAGTATTTCCAATTTCCAATACTTTTACTTCTACCCCACTACGTCTCAGAGATAAATATTGTACTTTTACTTTTTCCATTACAATGATTTGAAAACTTACTAGTTACTAGTTACTTTGTAGATTTCGATTATCATTACGAAATATAAATTAAAACGTTAGTCCTATATACATATTGGCCATTTGAAAATAGCCGATCTACAAGCATTGCGATGCGACATATTGTGAGATTGTAGATCTGCTATTTTCAAAACATTTTTATACCATCGAAAACTTGAAATGGGACATTCTGCATAACGGGTACTTTTTGTACTTTAAGTGCATTTTGACGCCAATAATGTTGTACTTTTACTCACATGAATTTTGAATTCCGGACTTCAACTTGTAACAGGGTATTTCTGCATTCCAGTAGTTGATACTTTTATGTAGTAACACATTGGAGTACTTTTTTCCACCACTGGAAAACAAGCCTTGGGGCTTTATTGTGTTCTCCTGGCTGTTTTAGCTTTCTCAGCAGAGCTGTATGTTATTAAGATGAAATCGTCAAATACAATCAATCAATCCATCAATCACCTCACCACATAATGTGCGCACACGCGCGCGCACGCACGCACGCACGCACGCACACACACACACACACACACACACACACACACACACACACACACACACACACACACACACACACACACACACACACACACACACACACACACACACACACACACACACACACACACACACACACACACACACACGCACATATAAACGTGCGTGTCTGTCCGTGCATGCATGTGTGAGTCATGCAGTTCAAAGCCAGACTGACTCTCCCTTCACCGTTTGTCTGGTCCAGTTCAAGCTGCAGAACACAGGATACACGTACTGTATACGCGTGCACACGCACGCACACATGCACGCACGCACACATGCACGCACGCACGCACGCACGCACACACAAAGCTAATCACAAGAAGGAGGACAGGCAATCAGAGCAGAGAAGCGACAGCACCAATAATGTAATTCTGTTCCCTTCATCCTGGAACACCACACACGCACGCACACACACACGCACGCACGCGCGCACACACGCGTGCGGTGCAGTCAACCCACCACTGCAGTGTCCCATTCATCACACACTCCCAGAGACAAACACACACAATTTATGACAATAGCTTAAGTTGAGAGGGAAGGACTACAATAGACAACACCATGCTACTGTAAGACTCCTCCCATTATGCCAAGTGTGTCTGTTCTATAAATACAGACAGGAAGTACTCTCATCTGTGCTTCAGCTTTTCACATAAACACAGGACTGCAAACAAGCAAGAATGGACGTATAATGTACACGTATGCCTGACCTTAACCACTTGGGCAATATTCACGAGATGTATAGACAGGAAAAAGCGGTCGGAGTACAGTAGTAATTCAAGATTGTTTCCCTAAGACTAGAGGGTTTAAAAGTGGTTAAGTACATACAGTACATCATACAGTACGCAAGCCATTGCGTAAAACAGTGGTTCCAAACCTTTCCATGCCAAAGACCTTCAAATAGTCGTAGCCTCTGGCTGTGGCGCCCTATTGCGAATTGGCTTAAATAAATAAAAACATTAAAAAATATATATATAACCTACATAATAACCAACCAAATGTCTGTCCGATGTCTGTCTGATACCCGCATGCTGACATCACTGATACTAAACAGTGCCCAGATTTGGAGATAGCTGACATCACTGATACCGTACTCACTGACACTGTACTGCGCATGCGTCGCCGTCATGGTAACAGCCGCATGCTGAAACAGTGCCCAAATTTGGAGATGACTCACATCACTGATACGTCTGGGTTCTCCAACATTACTTCTCTCATATACTGTGCACACACCATAACCCAAACTATGCACTCTATATACCCCTATCCTTTCCAATGCCCCCCCCCCCCCCGAGGGGCTGCGGCCCAAACAACCGTTAAGTTGGTAACTGTAAAGCACATAAAAGCCAGAAAATAAAACAATAACCTAACCTCTAAGGCGACTACAGGATGTGTTTGGTACAATGTGTGTACAGTACAGTATGTGCCAAAAGCAGTAGTGTTGGAGCAGCACTACCGATTCTTTCGGCAGCACACAAAGCTCCTCCGGTGGTGACTGACTGACTGACTGACTGCTGAAAGACCTGTATATGTGGAGGAGTCTGTGGTGTTTCAAACGTCATGTTCTCTCCCCCCGTGTTTGAAGTCCACGTCCGTTTGAAGCACAGCAGCCATGGTGTGGCAGGCAGGCCTCTGGCACTTCTCACAGGTTGGGACAAGAGGAGGAAAAACCTTCGGCAGAGAGAAACCAACTGGAGCCCAGTGATCAAATGCCAACACACTGTATCCTCTTCTTACTTCTTTAGACTTTTATATTGACAGATCGACTGTGGCAGGGCTCAGCGGGAGGGAATTGAACGACAGCAGGGGTTTTCGTTCAAACCGTGGGATGCTGCACGATATATTGTTTTCGGCATCGCAAAACATGTGCATTTCAAAGGATGCAATGTACTGTAGCTGGTTGAAACTGAGTGAGTCAGTCAGTCACGTAAGACTCTTTTTCGGGGGGTAAAAAAGGAAATCTAGCAAGGTTCGCATTTTTCATGAATAGTAAGGAAGAAAAACAGTAGCCTGCAGTCCACCTGATTAATAGCATAACGATTTAATGACTTCTTGATGAATGGCACCTCTGTGTTCACAGAGGTGCCGTGTTGAGTTAACCAGAGTATTGAACAAGTGCCTTTCACCCTCTAAGATCACCCTAATCATTGCTGCATTTGAAAATGAGAGTGAATGAATTAGTGATGAATTATTTTCGTATTAAAATTCTTTGTAGCACAGTACTTTGTGGACTGCACAAAATTACATTTTGCTTGTACTTGTATGTGTTTTGACAATTAAACACTGAGCTCTGCATATATCAGATTTATATCAGATATTTTTTTTTAAAGAATAGTTTAAATGGGGGGAGAGATGGGGAGTGAATCGAACCGGCGACGTCGCCTGGCATCCATGCTTATGTGGCAATGCCTGGTCTGCGCCTGGACCAGTTGGCCAAGCTCAGGACTAAAGGGGTTAATGTATGTTTTATAATATTATAATTTATATCTGAAAATTAATTTTTAACTTAAGTTTTCAAATAAATGTAGTAGAGTAAAAGTACAATATTTGGAATCCGAGATGTAGTGGAGTAGAAGTAAAAGTATTGGAAATTGGAAATACTCATGTAAAGTACAAATACCTCAAAATTGTACTGAAGTAAATCTACTTACAGTACTTACTTCACACCACTGGAGCAGATGGGCTGTGCTGTCATGACAGAGCCATGACAGCATGATGCACTACAGGTGTGTGCTCAACCCCCAGCACACACTCTAATTAGCTTGACTCAGGCCAGGTGTGACTGCTTAAATCAGCCGCCACCCACTCTACAACGACCTTCACAGTTCACAGCCGTTTCTTACTCGCCTGCCTGGTGAATCATCCCGGTCGCGTGAATTCGTCATTATCGCTTGTCTTCGGCAGACCAGGTCTGGACCCATGACGCGCCGTGTGGGCGTTTTTTTGCAGAAACCCAAAAAACGTGGAAGAGCCAATCGGCGTCCTGTGATTGACAGACGCTGATTTGCTCGTCCACTTTTGACACATGATCATCAGTGGTGGAAAAAGTACTCAAATTCTTTACTTAAAAGTAGGACTGTCATCTAAAGGGGTACTTTCACTTTAAAAAGTAATCTTAAAATATATTAGTTAATATGTTTATGATCTCATTGTGAGAATGCGCAATTAAGTCAATCAAATTAATTGACCGTACTTAAGACTACTTACTGTACTGGTCAGCTGTTGTTGGTGGGCGAGGGGCAGATTACACAGTGACATGAGTTTCAGACAATTTCAGACCATTTTCAGAGAGACCACGTGACCTACTGTATCATACTATTATAATTCCGGGCGTGTCAGCGGGCCTTTAAGTAAAAGTATCAATACTGCAATATAGAAATACTCTGTTAGAAGTGAAAGTCTGGAATTCAATATACCTGAGTAAAAGTATGAAAGTATTGTCATCTAAATGTACTTAAAGTACCAAAAGTAAAGGTACAAAATGTTTGAAAATAGCAGATCTACAAGCTCACAACGCGTCGCGATGAGCTACAGGTGTTTACACCACTGTAGGTGCCTCGCCCCTTTAGGAGAAGACCAGAGGCTGTTCTGAGTCTATTAATTCCAATGAGAGAAGTCGGTGTGAGCAGAGATTATGATCGATTCTTCTGGCCCCCACACTCGCACAAGTAAATATTGGACGCATTCTTCACAAGCCACGACTCTCCCACACACTCTGACACTAAAATTACATTTTCCAGACAGACAAATCACGAGAAAATTAACTTAGTGCGGGACCTGTGTTTGTATCAGCAACACACTCACTCTTACGAGATGTGTCTTTTTTGACGGTTCAAAAGACAAATGACATTCACCTAGGCCTAGGGTGACCGCACCCACTTAGACCGGAAGTGGTATACCATTTCATACCATTGGTGAGACTTGGATTGGCATCATTTCTGTATATTGGGGATCTTTGGCAATATCAATAAAACACGACTAAGAGTCTGAAATCTACTACGACCCCTAGAGGCCATGCTGCTCCTTACACCCAATCAGAGCAAAGTAGAACACACATTCAACCAAATCAGTAGGGTTCATCTTGCATTCTGCCCATTAGATTATTAGATAGTGTATGCAAAAATTACATTTTTACATATTTTTACATATTTCACTATAAGCAAAGGTCACAGGCTTTCCAAAGGTTAGGTAGGGTTCATTCTCCACGTCAATGACGATTGAAGACCCCTGCATTCCATAGCTGCTTCCTAGTTTCAAATATGAGGGCGTACAGTACTGTTTGATCGGAGGAGCGTTGAGGCCAACTCCACTGCGGTAAAATAGTAGTTCCACTTCACAAGCATTTCATTGGCTCAGTGTGAACATTATGAGAGAGTGCATACCAAATTAATGAGTACTTCTACATATTGCATAAGGATGACACTGTCACTGCCGTCTTTACCCTGCCTACACAGATAATTATGCTTTTTTTCCCCCCTTACTGAATCATATCACTTTAAACACACAGGAGCTGCTGCCACCCGCTGCATGTACATTTTAGATGCAGAATATGTCATAGGGTTATTAAAAACCTCTGCTCAGTGCTGCTTTCCTCAATTGGTGTGTGTGCGTGTGCCTGTGTGTATGACTGTGTGTGTGTGTGTGTGTGTGTGTGTGTGTGTGTGTGTGTGTGTGTGTGTGTGTGTACTCATTTGATCCATTCCAAAGAGATTAGTCATACAGGACAAAGGATAAACAAGTGAAATTGTAAGTGACGACACAGAAAAATCTGCAGACAAAATTGCAACTGGAACATTGTAAAATGTAAGCTGATGAATGGGTACTCTCTCCTGATTGGCTGAAATTGGCAACCCGCCTGAAAACGTATTTTCTGTTTTACCTTAAATCCTTAAAAAAACTAAAGACATGCTAATGCAACAGAACGATCACACAAAATCATATTTAGTGTGAGGGGGTTACACATCTCAAGCAGGTTTCAACTAAGTCTCTGAAACTAATGGAAATCCATCCTCAGTCGTGTCAAGTATACCATGATGATTCACAGTCAGATTATTAGGATGCTAAATGTCACAAACATCCCCCCCCCCCCCCCCCCCAAAAAAAAAAAAAAGCACTGTTCCCTTCAAAAGGTCACATCGTGACGAGGAGAGAGAGAGAGAGAGAGCCACTCAAATATCACACACCAATCACGCTGAGGGCATCAAAAGAAAAATGCATTCGCATTTTTTCTCTTCCTCAAGAGAGTCCAAAAGTGGCCAAAGAAAATAAAGCACTTCAGTGGAGGAAGAACCAGTCAGCGTGAGATTACCATAATAATGAAGGGGTAAGAAAACAAGACTCTCCAACCTGTCTTGAAAAATATTAAAACTACAGGTGGGGAGAGAGAGAGATAGAGAAGAAAGGCTCTGGGGACCAAGAGAGAGAAGAGAAGATGGTTTGCTGAGTTCATTCTCTGAGCAGAACATACAGACATAAATCAAACTGCATCAATTATTAAGTTTAGGAGGGAGAGAGAAAGAGAGAGAGAGAGAGAGAGAGAGAGAGAGAGAGAGAGAGAGCAGAGAGAGAGAGAGAGAGAGAGAGAGAGAGAAAGATCTTCCTGCAAATCCATGCCCATCGGGGGAAGAAGAAGGCCAGTCTAATGTTGTAGTGCAAAAAGAGCTCTCTCTCTCTCTCTCTCTCTCTCTCTCTCTCTCGTGTGTGCGTACGTGTGTGTAAAGTTAAAATAAACAACGTTCAAACTGTCGCTGGCTTCCTGGAGTGGAGTGGCCAGTTTGCGGAAGTTTCAAATGAAATTGTAACTGACAGCATATTATCCTCTCTGTCGGGAGGGAAACCGTCCACTGTACTGTTATTTTTCAGGATTGAAATATAAAGAAAATAAGCAAAAGTAGCAGATACTGAACAAGCTCAAAACGTGACGTGTTTCAAGTCACTTTTTGAGCTTATGAATCTGCTACTTTTGATGCTTTTGTGTGACACTGTAGTGTGAGCAAGGAGGGCGTTCATTTACGACGGAGTTCCCCAATTAGTTTTCCCCAAGGGCCGAATTATGTCTAGGGTACCAAGCCGAGGGCCACAACATTGAATTATGTCTAGGGTACCAAGCCGAGGGCCACAACATTGAATTATGTCTAGGGTACCAAGCCGAGGGCCACAACATTGAATTATGTCTAGGGTACCAAGCCGAGGGCCACAACATTGAATTATGTCTAGGGTACCAAGCCGAGGGCCACAACATTGAATTATGTCTAGGGTACCAAGCCGAGGGCCACAACATTGAATTATGTCTAGGGTACCAAGCCGAGGGCCACAACATTGAATTATGTCTAGGGTACCAAGCCGAGGGCCACAACATTGCAGGGGGCGACGGTGGCGTTCCCGCTACTCCAGTGACAGTTTTCGTCGTTGTCGGGTGAGAATCTTGTATGTCCAAAACCGTTCGTTTTGTTTATATCATTTTAAAAATGATTTAAACTAGTGAAAACAGCCGATCTACACGCGGGCGAGGCGTTGTGTGCTTGTAGATCGGCTGTTTTCACTACTTTTGTGCGACGGCCTTGTATGATTTGCGAACGAACGTACAAATTTGGAGATACGAGATTTCCACCCGACAACGACGATATACTAGTGTTGTTGCTGCTCTTATACCACCATTATTACTGGGGTTGGTGTGGGCCAGACAGTAGCCCTATTGGGGAACCCTGATTTACGACAAAACACAAGGTTAAAATATGGAGATAGGAGGTTTCTGCCCGACAGCAACGATATGCAGTGGTTTCCATACTGTACGTGTTGGCATGCACAAGCACACACACGGCGCATAACTTCCATCTGGGATCGATGCTATTAGGCAGATTATAGCACTGAGCACTTCCATGCATTATCTCATAATCTCATTTTCTCTTCTCTTACTAATAATGTAAGATGTTTCCCAAACGTAGGGCCGGGGACCCTTTTTTTATGGGTTGGACAAATAGATTCTGTATTTCAGAAAGTTTCGATAGATGTTGAAAGAATTTGAAAAATGATGCAGATGTACTTAAAGAAGTGGTGCCATAGTTTTGTCTATGGAGTTGACGTTACTCTAATAGACCCCCAGGTGTGGTTATAATGTGCAGATTTGTCTTCCCTGTGTATCTTTGGTTACTTCCTGAAGGCTGAAAGACTGGAAAAAAAATGACATCATTAAGTCATCCACTCCCGTTTTAACATTCATGGGTGTGGCTAACCTCAGCTGGGTCACCAGATAACCAGGCATAGTTAATGAACTGGTGGGTGTGGCCACATAAAAACCCAATTTTAACAATTTCCGTACACTTTAAAAAAAAATCTTCCTCCTAGTATAATCATAATACCTGCTCATCATGTTTTAGGGGGGAAGACAATCATGGCACATTTTTTAACAGAACTGAAGAGATCCATTCATCAGGTTATTCCTGTAGGTTCGGGGCTCCCTGAGGGGTACAGACACACGCCACGTCTCTCTTCTAGGTTCTCCCGATTGAAAACGTTTAGGAACATCTTGTCTAATGCTTTTTTTTATTATTCCTCCCCCAGAACCTGGAGCCTGGAGGTGGCAGAGAGTGAGGGGGCCCCCGGTGAGTGAGTCACCATAATTGCCCGGTCCCGGTGGATCACACTGGGGTACAAAACAGAGCAGTGGAATCCCTCCTCCTCCACCTCCTCCACCCGCCCACCTCCTCCATGTCAACCAGCATTAGCATTCCTGTGTCAACCTGCTCTCTCAGCGCGCGGAGGAGCGAGGAGGAGCGCGGCATGGCAGCCCTGACAAGGTGCAGACTGCAGGATGTCATTAGGAGCCACAGCCTTCACGGGGGACTGCTCACCGCTCCCTCTTCCTGTGCTAATGTGGACGAGAGGAGGCCGCGGAGAGGGGAAACGGGTAGGGCTGTCACAATTATTACATGATCGTCTAATTGCAATTATTTGACATATATCGCGATTATTTTTCATAATCGTCATAATCGTTTCCATGTTGAAAAATGTTCATATATATTTTTTTTAAAAAGTCAAAAATAGTGAAAATAGCAGATCTACAAGCTCACAACGCGTCGTGATGCGACGCGTTGTGAGCTTGTAGATCGGATATTTTCCACTATAAATGTTCTCTTTTAAGTATAAAGTTGTCAAATGTCAGTAAATTCTTTGTATATTTAGGTTATGTCATATCTACCATGTGCAACTTAAAAGCCTAAAAGTCAAACAGAAATGTAATTGTCAACGACAAAAACACAATTAAACCGTTAATCGCAATTATTTGAGTGACAATTAATCGTCCTGTAAAATGTCATAATCGTGAAAGCCCTAGAAACGGGGAACAGGACCAGTCTGCATCTTTACCAGAATTTACAGCCTGACTTTTTTCTCCAGAAAGACTGCTAACAGCAGTCAGGATCTGCCAGCACCCATCATCACCACCACTGCCCTAAAGATGCAGGGTTGTTGTTAGTGTGGAATAAACATAGAAGCATCAAGGGAGGAGGTGGACTATGAAAGGGGAGGAGCCAAGTCGAGTTCCTCTGCTTCTACCATAGAGGTGGTTTCTACAGAAAACAGGAGGTGGTGCCTCCCGGAGGCAAACCAACAAAGGGAAAAATAATGTTTTCACCTAATGGGTTCCCAGATTGCAGCCTGACTGATGCCGATTCTGATACTGACACAATAATATACATTTTGAAATCAATTTGAAAAACTTGATTTGATTAAAGTTTCTATTTGACAACAATTGACATTATATGAAACAAATGTATTAAAAAACTATATATATAAAAAAATGTTTACAATGAACAAGCAAACAAACTGACTAAACAGAGATAATGGCCAATATATCGGCCAAACCCATTTATCGGTCAGGCTCTAACGCCAGAAACTAAATTATATTTAGCCTATTTTCCTGGAGGAACATGTCCTTGTGATTGAAACACACTTGTACAGCGTAAAACTCCACAGGGAGAGTGTACAAATGGAACCACCGCAAGTGTATTTCCACCCTAGAAAGGTAGAATATTTACGGTAATAAATCCTCATTACAGAATTATGTATGCATGCATGATTGCATGTATGTATTTATTTATTGCATGCATGTTCTGTACTACATACAGTAAGCCATAATTCAACACCAGTGTTCTGTGAGCAAACAATAAAGGACTTGCTCTTACACCATTTAAAGCCTGATTTATATGCAAGTCGTGCGCCGGTGTCATGCTCAGTGCGTCACAAATTACTCGTTGTGAGCTTGTATATCTGGTATTTACAGCAGGCAACACCAGTGTGCAACTATACGTACAAATCGGGCTTAACACTTGCTGTGCTAGGAATTGTAAAAGGGTCATGTCTGTTTTGTTTGGTGTCCTTGCGTGTTTGTTTATTAGATTAAGATTAACTTGAGGA
>NC_137826.1:39548248-39695748 GCF_963921795.1 Nannobrachium achirus | reverse complement strand
AGACTCCCTAATCGGGAGATAAGCGACCGTCACGTCACAAAGGACATACGGCCTTAGATGATAGAGTGAGCCGTACTATTTATGAGTTAAATTCATCAAGGGTCCTGCTAGCCAATCACAACACGTCCTTCGAAGCTTGACCAATGGTACCCTGCGGCACAACAAATTTTGAGCCCCAGATACTTTTTTTTGCCATTTTACACCACACACTTTGAGGCGTTTGTGCCATGAGGATGCAGGCCATATCGTGTTGCTTCAGAGCCTGGACATGTTTTACACCTAGTGTGAAGTGAGGGCTGCTATTTACTTGCACCAGCAGAGCGTGCAAGTACTGCATTCGGGCCTACTTGTGCACTATGCAAGGGTCCATCTGATTACAATTGTACACTCTCAGAGTTGCAGACCCATAAGGGTCCTTATGGACCCCTGGTGGTCCCCAGAGGTCAGTCTGTAAACCATGTAGAAGTCCATGTATGGACATAACTGACATCATATTATGATGAGGTCATGGTTGATGACATGAGCATTGACTCAAAACTTAAAAGCTGATTACACAGAGTGGGAGGGGCTTCAGTCAAAGAGAGGACAGAGCGTTCCCGACAGAAAGAGTTGGTATTGTATCATAGAGAGACCCTTAGAGCTTATTATTCTGCTGCTGTAAAGTCACACATCACTGCTTGAGGACGCCCCAGAAGACTACAGTTGACCAGTTTATACAATATATTTGCAGTGATTCACACTTTGACTTTTATTCTCAGCCTGTAGAGAAGCAGAAAGCAGGCTGAAGGCTTCATTAAAGAGCTGCAACTGGAAGTGAGAAGAAGCTCTGAGCTGAAACAGCTCTCACACACACTGAAGACCACCTCCACCTCAAGTTAAAATCCAACGACAAGAGATGGAGAAGAAGCTGTGTGATGCTGAGCTGGGGAGGTTCCAGCAATATGAGGTGGATGTGACTCTGGATCCTGATACAGCACATCCCGAACTCATCCTGTCTGAGGATGGAAAACAAGTGAGTCATGGAAACGTAAGGAATAATCTGCCTGACAACACAGAGAGATTCTCTCGGTATGTCAATGTCTTAGGAAAACAAAGCTTCTCCTCAGGAAGGTTTTACTATGAGGTTCAGGTTACAGGGAAGACTGGGTGGAGTTTAGGAGTGGCCAGCGAGTCCATCGGCAGGAAAGGTGAAATCCCACTGTGTCCCAACAATGGTTTCTGGACTATAGGGTTGTGGAATGGAAATGGAAATGTGTACTGGGCTCATGCTGACTCATATAATGTCCACCTCCCTGTAAGAGAGGAGATCCAGAAAGTGGGAGTGTTTGTGGATTATGAGGAGGGTCTGGTCTCCTTTTATGATGTGGAGGCCAGAGTTCATCTCTACTCTTTCACTGGCTGCACCTTCCCTGAGAAACTCTATCCATACTTCAGTCCATGTCTTAATGCTGGTGGTAGAAACTCAGCTCCTCTGATCATCTCTCCTGTCAACATGGACACTGAGCTTGGGGAGGACGGTGGGAACCTGTTCCCTCCATCTTCAAAAAGAAGAAAAACCTGACGTATCCTCCAGTACATTATGTAAAACAATCACACCCACTGACTATTTGAAAAGCAAAAGGAAAAAAAAAGGCAGTGGTTAGTGGTTTGGTTAAATATTCTTGGCATTGAATGAGCTAACAGCTAATCTATTTTTTTTCCCTTCTCCCTCTTACTTTTACAGAACTGAGCAGGAATGAAAACATGATAGTATGATTGATGGGATGCTTCACTGCATCATTTCAGCACTGAACAAAGTTGAGGTCAGCTTTGTAGCACATCACACCCGTCATGCTGAAACAAGTGTCTGCCATCACTTTGTGGTTTCAAGTAACCGGCTCCCATTTGCAAATGACCTGTCTCTTTGTCACCCCCACTAGTGTGCATTTCTCTCTCTTCCTCAAAGGTCTTTCCTGTAGGAAATCTAACAGCTTATCCAGCGCAAAGCCGGGGCTATTTGGAAAAAAAACTGCTGTTTTGCAGAGGATGAGGAGGCATTTGGAGCCATGGCAACGGGATTGAGTGTTTCTTGTATGTAGAGGCGTCGACGAACGGCTTAGAAGTATTTGGCTCATGTTAGCAGCACTGCTGTTAACACGACTCAAGTCCGGGTCACGATTTACAATTTAGACATTTAGCAGAAGCTCTTAATCCAGAGCGATTCGCAGTAAGCAAGGTAAACACAAAGTAATACTGTACATCAAATGCATAGAGACAGTGTAGTGCCTCAATAATCTAGGATAATAGGTAAACCAAGAACCTATCACCAGTAAAACTCCCTAATCGGGAGATAAGCGACCGTCAGGTCACAGCGTGATTTTAGGGCAAAATGTGTAGGAGCAGTGTCCAAAAATGTGTTTGAAAAAGTTGGCCTGATGGTGGCGCTATATGGGACAGATCCATGTTGATGAGATGAATGTAGACATACTGTGTACCGATTTGCATGATTTTAGTGCAAAATCTGTAGGAGCAGTGTCCAAAAATGTGTTTTAAAAAATCGGCCTGAAGGTGGCGCTAAATGGGACAGATCCATGTTGATGTTGATGACATGAGTGTAGATATAGTGTGTACCGATTTGCGTGATTTTAGGGCAAAAAATGTAGGAGCTGTGTCCATAAATGTGTTTTGCAAGAATCGGCCTCATGGTGGCGCTAGAAGAGGGTCATGTGAGAATTGATGGTTGTGGTTTGGCAGGCAAGGAGTGTGTGTGCAAAATTTGGCATGGATCGGGGCAACGGTTGCGGAGATATGAGCGGGGCGACGTGTGTGACGTGTGACTGACTGACTGACGGACTGACTGACTGACTGACGAACGGACAGCCGGTGGAGGTTTTGAAAGTCACAACCAGTCTAAACGGTCGCAACCAGTCTAAACAATATAATACCAGTAAGACGACCTAAGGGCGAGAAGCGACCTCGCCCTTCGCTGAAACAACAGAGACTGACACAATATGTCCATATATGGGCATTCCCATGTATGTGCTTAATACTGATGACATCAGGGATCTCCATATATGGGCATGAAAGGGACAAGGACAGAATTCATTTTCAAGTGTGACTCGCTTCACGATTGGTTCTTCTTCTTTCGTGTATCATCATCCTTGATGATTGGTTGTTTAAGTTGGACAAAATGTGTCCATATGTTCCCAAATGTGGAGATGACTGACGTCTGACATCATAGACCACATGAGCCTCAAACAATATCACACAATATGTCCATATATGGGCAGAGGAGTGACGCGCGCACGCAACATGATCTGCAGGTTTTCATACTAAATGCAACTTACGGAGTACGGACACAATCAATGTACATTGAAATTATACAAACCATAGGATGCCAAGTAAAAACATTAACCTGGTATCTGTCTAAATAATATGCTATCTAATTAAATTACAATATAACTTTTGCAAAAGACTGCATGGTCATCAAGGCTAGGGCAAGTACGACGGCCTAAAGTGCAGTGGATTACGGTGGTAAAATTGGGAGAGAGTATGCAGTTCTAACTGCAATGGGGGGTTTGTTCCACAGTTTGCAGGGATGCATGAGTATTGCTAAAGTGATCATCCTGATTATAATTCTTTTTGCCAATTATGATTATTATTGGTAATGAAGATTTTCGGAGTGAAATTATGTTTTGGTCATTTTCTTAATGTCTTTGTTGTTCATTGTGCTCTTATGCATGTCATTTAAGCCACTGCATACCAATATGGTCTGAAACGCTGATCTAATATTACAACCCATAATACTGTACATCAACACAGCACAAGGTCTAGGGTCCAGGGCCCCTTGGAGGAGTTGTCACTATTGATCCGTCATATTGAATTACAACTATGTTGACATTTTCATTTACAAGGAACACCATCATGAGTGTCTCTACATGCTTTCTGTGACGTGAGTGGGGAGAGAAGACATCTAACAGGTCTTCCTCAGCGGTTGAGGAAGCAGACTCTCTTTTCCCCGTGTTTCGACCAGGTGGGCGTGGTTTTGAGGTTAGGTTTAGGCATAGTTTCTGTGAGGTTAGGCTTAAGGTTATAACGTGTCAATGTAGATCGGCTATTTTAAGTATTTTCAAATTAGTAAAAAAAAGGCAAAGAAGTTTAGGGATAAGGGGTAAGGTATATGGACGAAAATGTAGCTCACTAGAGACTGTGAGGTTAGGGTTAGGGTTAAACTTGTAGATCTGCTATTTTTGAAAAATCGTGAAAATTAGAATTTTTACGCGATTCTATAAGTGGTTTTTTAATCCTTCTAAGGTTTTTTGAAAAAAATATGTTTCTATGTCAGCAATCTGGCCAGCCATCGTCAAAGAAAAGGTCCTTTTCACTTAACTGGAACTCAGTTAGTCTGTTCTTGAGAGACTACTATGTCAGTGGTTCTCAAACCTTTTCATGTGAAGGACCCCCAAAATGATATTTATTTGGCCACGGACCCCCATCTCAAAATATTTAGTTCCAGGGACCCCCCAGAAGCAAAATTTGAGTTACAAACGTTTGCTTTGAAAATACACATATTCAAAGATTTGCACACATTTTCACGACTTTTTCAAAAATAGCAGATATACAAGCTCACAGCGCGGCACCGAGTGCCGCGCTGTGAGCTTGTATATCTGCTATTTTTCTATAGCTAAAGCATTCAATAATTCTAGGCCTTTAATCTGGAGTGTTGCGGGCATTCTGCTTTGCAGTGCTTTCTCCTATCCTGATATATAGGACAAACTAAATAAAAATGTAAAATGCAATCGTTATGGGCCCATCCTTGTGTGCCACATGAGCTGATTGTAGTCAAAACCCAGGAAGCTGTCATTCGGAATTCAGCAATACACACACGCACACGCCTGCTGAAGACTACAGTAGGTGTAGAGAGGCCGGGTTTGTGTAATATGAAATGTACAATACACTGGTTGGCCAAACTATGGACTTGACACTTGTCCAGGACTTGTAAAGTATTTCAAGTCTATGTTGACAAGTCTTGTTACAGTAAGTGACTAGATTACAATACAGATTAAAGCTGCAATTCCGAATTCATTTTAATAAACAAAAGCAATATTTTAGCCAATCTGTACAGTAGAGTTTGATAGAACTAGTACATCTGCAGTGGTTGGGAGGGTCCTTACTCTTACATTGGACATTTAGATCTTGGTGTCGCCGGTTTGAATCTCATGTAGGAATTGAAGTTACATATCGCTGTTGTCGGGCAGAAACCTTGTATCTCCAAATTTATAATTTTTACTTTTTAAAAAGAATTAATACCATACTTCATCACACAAGAGTGTTGCCAAATTTTTGGGAAAATAGCAGATCTACAAGCACACAACACCGCCTGTAAATCTTAGCACTACTTTAAAATGTTTTAAAGACATGTTTCTTTAAAAGGAACGGTTTTGGACAGGTTTTCACCCGACAACAACGATATTTCTGCTTTTAAAAAAAATGTGTTCACTACAATAGCATTTCAAAAGCAACCTTTGTGTGTGGGGGTGGAGTGTGTGATGAAGCCAGTCAGAGGATGACCTGAAGATGTCACAGCGGCTGAGGTCTTTAAAAAGGTGTCATTGTCACCACGTAGCCTGGAGGAGAGAGCAGAGTGCAGGGAGGAGGAGGAGTGATAGCACTCTGCAGGACAACCAGAACTCATCAGACTCCCACTGACCACTGGTCTGTCACACAATGCACCCAGAAGGACACACACACACACACACACATGCACACACACACACACGCACGCGGGAGCGAGCGAGTTGCTGTCGGTGCAGAAACCTCCTATCTCCGAATTCTAACTTTCCGAGTTTTTTCGTAAATTTACCCGTTTAGGAACCCCTAAGGAACCCCTATTTACGGGAAGTTTCAATTTTTTTTTTTTTTTCTTTTTTTTTTAAAGTAAAGTCTGCTTCATCATAAAAGACTGTCGGCTAGATAGGCTATTTTCACGAGTTTAAATCATCTTTTAAATGATAAATACAAGGTTTCCACCCGACAACGACTTTTTTAATCTTTGAGTTTTTCCAAAAACTTAGATCGGGATTTTTCGAATCGGCCTCAGTCCTAAATGGGTTAAAGGAGTAGTTCACCTCCAAAATGACTTTTTTTCCTATTGACTACTCACACCATGGAGACTTGAGTTCAATAATATTTTTTTTGTATTTGTCAGATTCCTAAGACAAAAATGTGATTATAGTAAATTTGACCCCATTGATTCCGGGGACCCAATTGCATTTGGGTCCCCATCCGGAGACAAAAACCAAAAGATATTTGAAAAAATGTCTCCATGGAGTGAGTAGTCAATAGAAAAATAATCATTTTGTGGGTGAATTACTCCTTTAATGCCCCAATTTGATCCCACTACAGTGTCACACAAAAAGCATCGAAAGTAGCGGATACAAAAGCTCAAAACGCAGCGTGAAGCGACGCGCCTCGAGCTTGTCGATCTGTTACTTTCAGCTGCTTTTTAATTTGAATCGTGAAAAGTAACGGATTTGGACATATGAGGTTTCCACTCGACCGAGACAATATAACACGCGCACACACACACACACACACACACACACACACACACACACACACACACACACACACACACACACACACACACACACACACACACACACACACACACACACACACACACACACACACACACACACACACACACACACACACACAGGCTGTTCAGTTGTCTCTCATTATCCCTGTCATTCACCCACCTTGGCACAAGCCATCTTATCGCCGCTCTCCTCCACCCCTCCCCTCTCTCCATCACTCTCTCCATCCATGGCTCCATCCCTCTCTCTCTCTCTCTCTCTCTCTCTCTCAGGGACGTGCACACATAGACATCAAAGGGGGCTTGAGCCCCTGCCCTTTTATCTGTCTGTAAAAAGTGCCCTCTCCAGACCATGAATGCAGTTTTTACTATGGTGAAAGAAATGTAAATGCCCTCTTTCCATGCCATACCTGAAGGCAGCATCTTATGTTGAAAGAATTGCCCTCTCTGTTTATAAATTCAAGCTGTACTCCACATCTCCAGTATTGACTTGATTATGCTTAGTTCAGTGTGGTATCAAGCACCGAAAATAGACAACCTCCAAACTCACTTTGGAGGTCGGCTATTTTTGATATTTTCACCAAAAGGACCTTTTAGAAATTTCAGCCCCTGCCTCTCTAACATTCTCTGCACGTCCCTGCTCTCCCTCTCTCTCTCTCTCTCTCTGTCTCTCTCTCTCACATCTTCATGGTGGTGGGTGGGACCATGCAGAGCTGTCCATCATCCCCTCATCATCAGCCCCCCCCCATCTCTCTCTCTCTCACATGCTGGGTGATAAATAGTAAAGTCACGCATGACCTTGCAGTGGAAGTGAGAGTGTGTACAGTACATGAGCGTGTCTGTCAGTGAGAGCATGTGTGTGTGTGTGCGTGCGTGCGTGCGTGTGTGCGTGCGTGCGTGCGGTCGTCTAGCACCCCTAGAATTTTCTAATCACCACAATATAACAGGCTGTTCTCTTTGAATCACCTGCTGTGTGTGTGTGTATGCGCGCGTGTGTGTGTGCATGCATGCATGCATGCACATGTGCGCGTGCCGCGTGCGGTGCATGTATCTATGCCAGGGCTACTCAACTTAAGATGGGGTCCTCAGTGGTACAAGGGCTGCAAGCTAAAAATGACGGCCCTATTTTGGTAGTTTAGACAATGATTGACAAACTACATGTAACATGACTAGTCTAAAAATTAAGGAAACACGCAGAAAACAGACACATTTCCATCTATAAGGCCGAACCTCTTTGGACAAAAAGATTGCCATGGAATGATGAATGAAAACATTATAATAAATGAAATAAAAGTCTTGTATAAAACAAGACAAAAATAGTTTCTTAGGGGTTTTGGAGAGAAAACTGGAAGTAGAACAAATATATTTTAGTTGGTATGACCACGACGGGCACAGACGTGCCACAGGTTGAATAACGCTCCTCTATAGACTTTATTCGTATTAACTTGTTTTTAAGCTTGTCTATCTGCTACTTTTGCCATTTTTTTATTTTTTATTATTTGAATCCTGAAAAGTGACAGTTAAATTTATATTTACCAGCTGGGTGTGGCTGGTATTGTTTCCAGGTTTAGTGTCTGTTTGTTTATGGACAGATTTTGTTACTGTGCAAGATGCAGTCATAAAACCTTGCAAGTGTGTTCTAGTTCAGATCATAAAGATGCCTCACAGGTGTGTAGAAGTAAGGTCAGATCATAATTAAACTTTACAGGTGTGTAGTTCACGTCACACTGTAATTTTACAGGTGTTGTTCGGATTATAACGAGGGGCTGCAGTTTGAGGATGGGTGTGGTCTGAGCAAAGCAAAGCTGATGGAAGTAGGGTCGGGTGTCAAAAGAACAGGCTTATCTCATACTATTATTAGTTCCCATTAGCGTCTCCGTAACTGCAGTGCCAATTAAAACAATGTTCTCAACTTGACAAGCTCCTAATCAAAAGCAATTTGTGCATTGTGGTGACATAGACTTGACGAGACGAGAGCTTTGTAGGAAGCATTAGGAACATGCTGTTGTACTGGGACTGTTCTCGTGTCTCTTTTAAGTAAGTGAATATTCAAGAAATGTTCTCCTAATTGCTGTCACAGTGACCTGGGGCGGGGGGCGGTTCATCCGCCCCTCCCCCACACGAAGGCAGACAAGACATCATCAGCATATTTGTATCAGGAAATCCCAATTGCTTTCTCTTTCTACCCCCCACCTTCAGTTAATGCGGCCCGCAGGTCAATTCCCGGAATACTGATATATTATTATATTTCAGCTGTTACAATTCCAAACATGACCTGCTTTAATTCCGTCAGTCTATATTAGTATCTTAATAACTAGTATAGTAGTATTAAAATGTATTTTTTTTTTCATAAAGTTCATAAGGTTCATAAGGTTTCATAAAGGTTCATAAAGTTAACATGAGTATATCACTAAATGTGTTTGAAATTAAATCAAAATGCTACATTTCAGGATTCCAATTGAAAAATAACAAAAAATAATTCAGGATTCCAATTCAAAAGAAGCAAAAATAGTAACGCGGTGCGTTTTGAGCTTGTAGATCCGCTATTTTTGCTTCTATTGTATGCGATACTAGAACGACAAAGTACGACGTAGCAATATGCAATGTGGCCCTCTGGAGTGAAGGTGGAAATATAGTGGCCCTCACCATCATCAAAGTTTCCCACCCCTGTTCTACACGTACGGCAGCCACACACGATATTTCCCCCCTGCAGCTTCCACTGATCTCATTCATTCCCCCCAGATTCGGCACAAACAACAGGATGAATTCATTCTACGATTATGCCACCAAAATGTGGAATGCCCTACCATCACCAGCCGTCAAAAAGTGCCACTCCCTACCCTCCTTCAAAACCGCCAAGAGCAATTTGCAACTGGACCTAGACAACTGGACCTTTGACAAAATAAATGACCCCCCTAATGTTTTTTCTGGAAATATACTTTTACTACTCCTATTATTGATGATTTCTTGTATAGTATAGTATTGTATGTCTTGAAGAAGTGACTACACAGGACCACAATGAAAACAAACGCTCAGGGCTTTTTGTGTTATCCTTTTATCACTGGCGTAGCGACCCCCGCCGGGCCCCAATGCCAGGTTTTCACCACAGGCGACAAATTTCAATGATCCAACTATCAGCACCAAGGGCTTTTTTTGTGTTTCTAAGGTTTACTTTTTACCTCAATTCATTCAGATAACTTACGATATGATTAACAATGTTTATTATTGATGAGTATTACAAGTGTATATGTAACATTTTGACTTGGCGTCGGCTCTGCTTCCCCCTGCTCAGCGCAGCCCGGAAGAACATCATTAACCATTAGGAGCAGGGGGATATAAATATATGAATATATAAACACCCCCCATGGGGGACAGAATTAGCAGAGCCTACTGGTGGAGCTGGGGAGGCGGTGGGGGCAAGCAAGCGCATGGCACAACAGCCTGGAAGGCAGCAGCAAGAGAATGACAGCCTGAGGGGGTTACATAGCTTGGCAAGAGATCAGCTGACTGCCAGCAGGCTGCCACGTCGCCTGTGACGTAGACTGCGTAATAGTGTAGTAACAGACTTAAAGCAACATAGTGCGCAGTGACCCCTCAAGTGTATCTGTATGAACTAATTCTGCTGCGCTACATACATGAACAACACTTTCCCTTTCCATATAGCAGCAGTGAGTAGAGCAGCAGTTGGCAAAGTGGTCAGCCGTCAAAACACTGAACACAATAAAATACAGTATAGGGTGTGCCAAATGTAGTTCTAAGAGCGGCCATTTCTTGGGTAAACACAGCCTAAAGCCCTTTGCACACAGCGTTTTTTTTTCATTTGCTGCATGAATAAAACGCATTGGATTTGGTGTGCAATGCTGTGCGGAATCGGCATTGCGGATCCCAAAAGGAGTAGGAGTGATGAGTTTTTTACCGCATGCGACAAGACGCACAAATCGAACTGGGTTCGATCGAGAAAAAAACGCACGGCCACAGCCACTTGTCACACGGCTAATTCAGATCCGGTGTGCATGAGGTCGTAGAGAATCATTGTTTTCTTTTAAAAAAATGAAATTGTCCGTTTTATCCGTGCGGATAAACACGCCTGTGTGCAAAGGGCTTTACACAGGTGTTCTGATTAGACTATAGCATTAGTTCTATGCAATCAAACAATTGAAACACCTGTGTTTTTACCCAAGAAATGGCCGCTAAGGACTACAATGACGTAGGCCAGTGTTTCTCAATCTTTTTTGGCTTGAGTACCCCCTTTCCCTGATTTCTGAATCCAAGTACCCCCTTTACCCAGCAACAAAATAAAACTTATAAAACTGCAATTATAGTATACATAAATAGTGGTATATGACGCTATATAATATTAAGCACCCCTTCCAAAGAATATAAAAATCAAACGGTTTTCATGTCAATAACTTCAACTTTAAAAGCCATCCCAGTTGCCTGGTACCATGTAATTTGGGTTAGCAACTCAGGCTCATATCAAGTTTCTCCATGTGTCATCATTAAAGATAACAGTACATGTTTTTTTTTACCCTCCTCATTCAATTGTAGTCAATTATTTAACTATGAACAATATTGATTGATTAATGATTTATACCTCTATTCTTCTTTTTGGGGTAATTTTCTTGAGTAGTACCTTCGCGTACCCCTACACGTACCCCCATTTGAGAAACACTGATCTAACATTCTCACAAAACAGTTGTTGCCCAGAGACCAGATAAAAATAAGAAACTAATTATTGAAGGAAAATAAAGAATATATGAATGCTTGGATATGTGCTTTCACCACCAACACATGCTGGCTTATTGGTGTACTTGATCTGCTTTGAGAAGTTAGCAAACAATACAAATAAATAACAATAAAAAAGTAATATTGAAAGACCAGAAAAAGCACAAATGAATATATAAAGCAAACATGTTTTTGTGGCTCCAAACATATTTTTAATACGTTTTTTGGCCAAAAAAAAATCCTCTTTTGATCATAAAGTTTGCCTTCCCCTTACCCCAACTCTCTTCACCAACTCTTTTCACCAAAAATAGCAGATCTACAAGCTCACAACAACGCATCCCAACGTTATGAGGCGTTTTTTATTTATTTATTCATTTTGGTGAACCCTGAATAGGGATGCTGGGGTTAAAACTTCAAGTACAGTATAAAGTTAATTTCAGTCAGTTCTGATGGAAACAGATATTTCTCCGTGACATAGCCTGCCGTATCTCAGGTGGAAAGATGTACATATTTACCTAGTGTAATATGATATAGGATTCTAATACTTAACAGTGTAATTCAGGGGTGCCGTGGATGAAAAGGTTATTTGCCGGGGTGCCCTGAGTCAAGACAGTTTGAAAACCCTTGCTCTAGAGCAGTATTTCTCAATCTTTTTTGGCTTGAGTACCCCCTTTCCCTGATTTCTGAATCCAATTACCCCCTTTACCTGGCAACAACATTTTGCTTATAAAACTGCAATTATAGTATACATAAATAGTGGTATATGACGCTATATAATATTAAGCCCCCCATCCAAAGAATATAAAATCAAACGGTTTTCATGTCAATAACTTCAACTTTAACTCTCCCCACGCTTTGAACGTTCACGTTCGCCCGATTTCGCAAGACCTCTCCGCCAATACGGCGCTCGTTCGGTTCGTTCGTCTGATGACTGTAAGCTGATGAGGGGTCGCGCGGCCGTCTACTGTAAACACATTTTCCGCGGTGATGGTGTAAAAAATCCATTATGCGTTAGATCAACGGAGAACAATTCACTTCCTTGTTGATTTCCTCTGGCTGTAAGGCTCTGGGGCCAGTGACTGGTCTTCTTCTTCTTCAACACATAACAGGCAAATTCACATTCATTCTCGCATGACGCCGCCCTCTGCTGCCTGGCAGACCAAAGTGCACTATTGCACAACCAAAAAAAATAAAAATAAATAAATAAATGTCTGTCTGTCTATCTACTATAACGTCGCAAAGGTAAGCCGCTTTTTGATGGCGCCAGACCCAATAAATAAATAAATGATCTGGCAGTAGGAGAGTTAAAAGCCATCCAAGTTGCCTGGTACCATGTAATTTGGGTTAGCAACTCAGGCTCATATCAAGTTTCTCCATGTGTCATCATTAAAGATAACAGTACATGTTTGTTTTACCCTCCTCATTCAATTGTAGTCAATTATTTAACTATGAACAATATTAGCATGATTTATACCTCTATTCTTCTTTTTGAGGTCATTTTCTTGAGTGGTACCTTCGCGTACCCCTAGGGGTACACGTACCCCCATTTGAGAAACACTGATCTAACATTCTCACAAAACAGTTGTTGCCTAGAGACCAGATACAAATAAGAAACTAATTATTGAAGGAAAATAAAGAATATAATGAATGCTTGGATATGTTGTTTGCTTTCACCACCAACACATGCTGGCTTATTGGTGTACTTGATCTGCTTTGAGAAGTTAGCAAAAAATACAAATAAATAACAGTAAAAAAGTAATATTGAAAGACCAGAAAAAGCACAAATGAATATATAAAGCAAACATCTTTTTGTGGCTCCAAACATATTTTTAATACGTTTTTGGTCAAAAAAATCCTCTTTTGATCATAAAGTTTGCCTTCCCCTGATCTACCCCAACTCTCTTCACCAACTCTTTTCACCAAAAATAGCAGATCTACAAGCTCACAACAACGCATCCCAACGTTATGACGCATTTTCTTTTATTTATTCATTTTGGTGAACCCTGAATAGGGATGCTGGGGTTAAAACTTCAAGTACAGTATAAAGTTAATTTCAGTCAGTTCTGATGGACACACATATTTCATACGACATAGCCTGCCGTATCTCAGGTGGAAAGATGTACATATTTACCTAGTGTAATATGATATAGGTTATTTGCCGGGGTGCCCTGAGTCAAGACAACCCTTGCTCTAGAGCAGTATTTCTCAATCTTTTTTGGCTTGAGTACCCCCTTTCCCTGATTTCTGAATCCAATTACCCCCTTTACCCGGCAACAACATTTTGCTTATAAAACTGCAATTATAGTATACATAAATAGTGGTATATGACGCTATATAATATTAAGCCCCCCATCCAAAGAATATAAAATCAAACGGTTTTCATGACAATAACTTCAACTTTAAAAGCCATCCCAGTTGCCTGGTACCATGTAATTTGGGTTAGCAACTCAGGCTCATATCAAGTTTCTCCATGTGTCATCATTAAACATAACAGTACATGTTTTTTACCCTCCTCATTCAATTGTTGTCAATTATTTAACTATGAACAATATTATCATAATTAATACCTCTATTCTTCTTTTAGGGGTACATTTTCTTGAGTACCCCCTTCAGTACCTTCGCGTACCCCTAGGGGTACACGTACCCCCATTTGAGAAACACTGACGTAGGCGATGGCACACACTATAGGAGCAGTTGGCACAGCGGCCATCAGAACACAATACAGTATAAATGCTATTACCTTGAATGGAGTTTCAGATCCATGCTGTAAACTACCGGTAAACAACCTGATGACAGCTCTCACTTACAGCTGAGGAGAGATTCTTCATGCCTGGTGCTAAAATGTAAACAGGAAACAGCTGGCCATCAAGCAACTGATCTGATCATGTGCAATCATGTAGCACTCAATGCAGGTGTCAAGAGGGGCAGTAGAGTTTCCTCTCAATCCGGTGGGCATTTCAAAATAAAAGGTTTTTTTTTCTTTTTCTTTTTTCTGGAGCGGTGTTGGGCCCCTTCCCCTCTGGGCCCTAATGCGACTGCTGCGCGCCTGCCTCTTTTAATTATTGTACAGCCGATCTACAATGTGTGCTTGTAGATCTGCTGTTTTCACTACTGTTGTGCGACAGCCTTGTATGATGAAGCAGAGCTCTACTTTGCGAAGAAACGTACAAATTTGAAACTTGGAGATACAAGGTTTCTTCCTGATAGTGACGATATTTACACCCCCATATTATGTTGGTGTGCCAATGGATTCTTGGGACATGAAAAATGTGCCCATGCAGAAAAAAGGTTGAGAAACACTGCCCTAGGTAGACCACCCAGCCTGGCAAAGAAGACCTACTGTACTCTCTGCGGAGCACTACTTTCTATTTACAGTACACGTATAATAGTGATGGCTGCTGACACACGGTTTAAATGATACTCTTAAGTCCTCAGTTTACTTAGCTGTACTATTTTGCAGAGACTGTACCATACTGAAGAGACATGTGGACAATTGTCCATTTTTTGGGTTACCGGAAGATCTAAAACCTGTCACATGATTTTTCATAAGTTCCACACCACAGAACACATAGGTCTACCAACAACAGAAAGTAACAAATATCCAGTCCACACAATCTAGTTTTTGAGGAAACCACAAATTGCTCGCTGCACAACTTCAACACCTTTCACACAACTTTCAAGACCCACTCATTATTTATAAGACCAATTAGTGCGTGTTTTAGTGGATAATGATAGCTTAACACCGAGGCCACACAGATGCTCTGGTGAAAACTGTTACCGTTTGCCCCTGAAGGACACCGCCAGCGGGTCAAACTGGCTAATTACAGACACCAGGCTGCTCCCATCCAAGCGGTGATCTACCCACAGGTAAAAATGACACATATTAAAGCCATTTGATTGAGTGCCATCGGGGGCACCTTAACGGGCATGAGGGGGTTGAACGATTCAGAGAGCCGAGGCCTAGACAGGGGCCCTAGCTGGAACCCACCAGACATACCGATTACCGACTGCCCATGGCAAGTAAATAAAACGGTCAGGCAGGTGGAGTTTACTTTCAGGTTGCCCGACGGGAAAGTATGTTTGATTGGGAAAGCAAGCAAGTCTTTAGTTGACTATAAACACAACACAAGATGTATGTGGTATTTAAAATAAGTCATATTGTATAGCTATAGATATTTGCCATACTGTAAATATTGTCCGTATCGCAGAACCCCAGAATTTGCAAGTAAAGTAAAACAAATAGTTTAAATTAGAAGTGTACCTATCTCATGACAATTAACTTATCAAGCAAGTGGGCATGACCTTTGGGCAAGTAGAACATGACCTGTACTTGCCCGACGGGCAAGTGCCTCTGAGATCTTAGTGTCAACCCCTACTCTTTTTATGTGTGCCTTCATCCAGTTCCTTGTGACAAACATTTTGGTCATTTTGGAGTATTTTTGAAAGGTGCACTGTGTAGCATTTGTGCCGCTTGTCACCAGTATAAAAAAACAACACCTTTCACAGAGCTGTGTACAAGTGACATCAAATCAATCCCATAACCTGAAGGGACAGCAGTGTGTTTCTATGCTACATTAATCCCATAACCAGGAGGTACGCAGCTGTGATGGACTGGTGTGTCGTGTTGTGACAAATAAACCATAACATCCTCTTTGTTTAATGTATCGATGTATAACTCTGAGTGTACAAACGGAACCATATGGACCCTTTAAGGGTGCCATTAGTACGCTTTCAGACTCAGTTAAAATAACACTGAAGATTTTACCGTGCATTATTACTTAGGGGGCCCCTCGCTTTACGCCACGTTGTGAGCTTGTAGATTGTCCATTTTCACTACTTCTTCTATGTGTTTTCTAATTTATGGAAATTCTTAGATTTTTCTTTGATTTCTTCATGATATTACTGGGGAAAAATGTGTTTTTAATTCTTGAAAAGGGGAGAAAAAAAAAAGCTTTTGGGAGGAATGTTTGGAGAATATTTTGAATAATAATAATTAAAAAACAAAATGTAGGATACAAAAAACATAAAAATGTAAATCTGTCTGCGATCCACAAAATGGGTCCCGACTCCCGTCACCACTTTTTGGGAACAAGTGTTATAATAACACACGTCACTTTCCCAGGGTTGGTGCGTTCGTTCCGCTGACAGGGTCAAACACGGACACAACTAGCCTGGCATTAGCCAGACTGATAACATGGTTCCTCCAACGTGTGAGTGAATCCATGTTATCAGTCTGGCTATAATGCCAGCCTAGGAGACAGCAGCTCATGGACAAGGAAAACACACACTGAGGGTCATTGATCTATGATATTAATGTCCGACGTCTGCGTGCGTACGCCCATACACCCCCCCCCCCCCCCCCCATCCCTCCCTTTCCTTTCGTCCGTACGACCTTGTTGTCCCCCCCCCCCCCCGCAGTCTACCCTCTCTCCATTTGTCTCTTTTCACTAATTCTGTCTCTCCTGCCAAAGGCCTGTTCTGTCTGAGTATGGTGTATACATAGACTTTCAGAGCAGTGGCACTGGCAGAAGAAGAATACTGCTTTTGTGGTGTTTGGCGTGTTGTGTGTGCGTGTGTGTGTGTGTGTGTGTGTGTGTGTGTGTGTGTGTGTGTGTGTGTGTGTGTGTGTGTGTGTGTGTGTGTGTGTGTTGTGCTGACTAGTGACTATGTAAGTGCTGTTGGCTACAACCTGTGTGTGTGTGCGTGCGTGCGTGTGCGCGCGTGCGTGCGCGCGCGTGCAGTGACCTTGGTGAAGTGTGTGGACAGAAATAATGAGAGGTTTGCTCAGGAAGACACAGAGGGACAACTAAAGGGGCTGAACAGGGACGTGTGTGGACCAGCCTGCCCACAATAACAACATCACATCACGCCTCAAGTCTCACAAGTCACTCTCTAAACTCGTCGCTCAACCAGACGGGCTACTTAAGGACAATCTCCCCATCTTTCATTGTTAAAGTGGCATGACTATGTAACTTTAGATAGAATATAATTTGGTCCAATCTGTATGGTAGAGTATGTTAAAGGACAACTTTGTTATTTTACAACAAGGGTTCCTATTTTAGATTGTAATTAGAGAAAGGATGAGTGTCAATTTCATTATTACTATTTACAGTAACACTACTAGCCCCCAAAAGTCACATCTCCCCACGAAAGATTGCGGTGCATCTTGGGAATGGGCTTATTTTGTCTAAAAAGACACTTGTACGCATGCCCACACCCACTGAAATCAAACTTTGTGTCCCGGGCAAACGTCTACATTCTCTTTTGGGTCACTCTCCTTTTTCCCCCCTCTACGACGAATCGCTTTGCCCGAATAGTTGATCTTTTTAACCTGTCTCGTATCATTCTATTGTGAGGCAAACATGTGATAAAATCTGATTCTCCAACAGCAAGAGACAGAAAACACTGGCAAAGAATGTTACATCACATTTCCACATGTCCTCCTCCGCAAACAGAACAGAACTGGATTCAGGTTAAAAATGGTCAAAGTCGCCCTTTAACGACATCACGGTTTAGAGAGGCAGGCAGGGAGGGAGGGAGGGAGGGAGGGAAGCGGTACAAGCCAGCGTCTATAAATAAGCACCAGTCTGCATGGATGAGGACTGACACTCCAGAGGCAGTGTGGGTCTAACAGCATAGTCCTGCAGCCTGCACTCACTTTGAAAACACAGTGTAAACAAACCAGCCAATAATAAATAACTGCACAACGGGATTTGTATGAGATGAGAGATTGCTAGCCAGATAGAGATCACTAGATAGATAGAGAGGTAGGTTGATAGAGAGATAGGTAGAGAGATGGAGAGATAGAAAGATCGGCAGACGGATAATTTATTCTGTACTTGCACTTCGCTGTAGTTGGATGGTGTCTTGACTGCATTTGACTATCCTGCTTATCTTGCCATTAAAAGAATCACAATGGTTCTTGATGTTCGATACATTTTAAGTGTGCACTGCCTTTGCAGTGGTGATTACACATGGCATTCCAATCATGAGCTTAGCTAACATAAGCAGTGTTTGGGTGGGGTGAAATTACTCCTAATACCTGCCTCTTAATTGTATGTGAGCTATTGTGTCTGATTGTATTGTTTGTGTGACGGACCGCGAGAGGACTATTCGCCATCCTTATGCAATTGCTAATGGGGGATCCATTATAAAAGAAAGAAATGAGAAAACACTGGCATTAAAAAAATCCTTGAATTGGGTCAACACCGGGCTCTTAGCAAGACACTTATCCCCTAACTGCTCCCCGGGTGCCATGTTAATGGCAGCCACTGCTCCTAACAGTTAGGATGGGTAAATGCCAGTGCAGAAAGTCTACAGTAGCTACCGGTATGTGCAAATGTGATGTAGCAAATATCCCAGCAACAACTTAAGCGGGCACTATTATTACTTGCGCCAGCAGAGCGCGCAAGTACTGTGTTCAGCTGCGTATACACAGTAGGTAGGTAAGTAAGTACACCGTGTGTGTTTAAGCCCGTAGCCCAATCAGGGACCAGCATTTCCGGCAACGTCTTCATCAACAGCCAAGAAGGGACCAGCATTCCTGGTGATGCCACAGCCAATGAGGGACCATCATTCCTGGTGATGCCAGTGATCACCAGGTGAGCGCACTTCATGGCGCACAAGTAGGCCATACATGGCCTACTTGAAGCATACATGGCCTACTTGACGCAAGTTGGCACCTCGACAGAGTGCAGTTCTAGTTGTTATTATTTCCTGGGGACTCCAACTCATCCATTGGTGGCACTGGTTAGAATACCACGTTACCATTGCGTGCCCTCGATCAAGAAACACATAAGCACCAATACTGTATGTCCAGCAGCAAGTACTGTATACTGCTAGCAATATTGGTCTGGGCTAGAGTACCGTTGTTTCCTGTTGATATTGGCACATTTCCTGGGGCAATCTGCCCAGATCACGCATGTCACACGTGTTCTTTTTTAGTTTTTATTTTTTTACTCTCGAAAAAGCGCCTGCAATGTAGTGCATTTGAAACTACATTGCAGTGCACATCATGGGGTGATCACCGCTTGCCTACTGTGAATTGTATTATTATTTAGTTCGTTGCTGAGGTCAGACAAAGTGACATGAGTGAGATGAAAAAACCTGAGTGAAATGTGCCAATCTCAACAGGAAACAACGGTATATCTACTGTATATCCTGTATATTAAGGTTTGAACACCAATAGCCTATCCACAGATTGGATAGGCTATTGCTGTTCAGATCTTAAAAGCTGCAATCTGGAATTTATTTGAATACATAACGTTGTTTTAACCAATGTGTATTATAGAGTATGTTCGTACAATGTAATACACAGCTTGGTTGGATGCTTGATTCTGATTGCTCAATCACTGAATACAGTGGTCTTTCATTTTTTTAACTCAAAAACAGACCACTGTCGAATCAAAGGCTCAGAACATCTGTTCACATCAATCTGTAAACTCACTGCCTGATTGCCGTATCCAACAGGGCAGCAATGTAAACAAACACACAATGTCAATTAAGGTAAACATTGCTCTTGAGAATGTTTTTGAAAACATTTGAGGTGAGAAAATAATTTATTGTGTACATGTTTAATGCTATGATGATGAATTGAGTACATAGGACCACAAATGTCCCCAGGACTTTTTTGTGTTACCCTTTTAGCCTTAATGTCTGACTGTACCACGTAACATTTTACAATCAATGTCCTTAATTCAGTTGAATAGGCACAAGGTCCCTCTAGTTTTCAATGCTAGGAAATGAATGGGGATGAATCGAAACCATCATAATCCATGCAAAGTGCTCTATAAATAAAACATGCCATTAGTAACATAGTCAGGCAAATGAATTAATTGAAACAGCATCTTTTTCCGTTTCCTGGCAGACGGTTCATACAGGCTCTCCAAAATCTGTGGCAAAAGTTACATTTTCTCAACGCACTTGAGGCATCTTCATTGCAGGAATAAAACGGAAGGGGTTTCGCAAAACAACACATCGGAGCAGAGCTCTGTGAAAACAAGGCGTCACGCCACCAAATTCTGGCGGAATTGAGCTTTAAGGTTGTGGTCCTGTTGCTGACATTTACGTAGGTTGTGTTTAAGCTGGCACTCTGATCATGATGACGAGCTACTTGCGCTGCAACAAGTGGGACTTGTGTGTGTGTGTGTGTGTGTGTGTGTGTGTGTGTGTGTGTGTGTGTGTGTGTGTGTGTGTGTGTGTGTGTTCTTGACATTTATTATGAATCTTTCTTGTTGGCAACATCCAAACAGAAGCCTCACCCTGACACACTCACACACACCTATGGAATGTGCACAACATTTGCGGAACAGTATTTTGTGCTGTTTAGGATGAACACACTCTCACACAATACAATAATACATAAAATACACGCACGCACGCACGCACGCACGCACGCACGCACGCACGCACGCACGCACGCACGCACGCGCGCACACACACACACACACACACACACACACACACACACACACACACACACACACACACACACACACACACACACACACACACACACACACACACAGACACACACACACACACACACACACACACACACACACGTGGATGATGGATGCGTGGTGGTTGTACTGAACAATTCCACTGCCAAATATGAGCATTTTTCTTTTCGCAGTGTGCATTTCAAATGGAAGTTGTTCATTAAACATTGATGTTTTGCAACACAGCAGGCCAGCCAGGACACATCTACATCGACCGATGGCCTGTTTTCAAGCAGCCACTCTTCTCTTCTATTCCATTCTATTTTATATCCTCCCCATTTAATAATACCGGTAGCAATCAAAAAGTAAGACTCTCTACCCTCCTTCATAACCATAGCCATAAAAGAGCACCTGTCTGCAATTTGCAACTGGACCATGACAAGTCTTCTAGCTTGCCAAAAGATATTACCCCCCAACGTTTTTCTGTAAATATACTTTTGCTGCTCTTAGGATCGATGAATTCTTGTATAGCATTTTGTATGTCTTTGTTGTGATGAATTGAATATAATGGAAACAAGGCCTCAGGGCTTTTTGTGTTCCTTGTAGCATTATTGTATAACTGTAACTGTACGTTTTGCAAACTGTTAATAAAGTATTCAATCAATCAATTCATTACATTTCTTGCCTCCCTTCTTCTCCCTGATGGTTCTAGTAACAAGGTGACAGACAACGATTGTTATTAACCATCTCTGTCTTCATGTTGTGACGTATGTGTTTCATTTATTATTGCATGTTCTTTCTTGTTGCATTGTTTTTTCTACAGTTTGTATTGCGGGCTGTAAAACCAAATCAATTGCTCCCTTGGGGATAACAAAGCCTTTATCTACCCCCAACCAAATCAATCGGGTAAATTCTGTTGCTTCTCTGTACAATAGGAGTTCAGTTACAGTAGTTCATCTTTAAATACAGCAGGACAAGAACTGGTTACATCCCATTGTGTCTTAACAGCAGTTGCAATAGATTCCATTCCCCTTGTATATCGTCTCTGTCGGGTGGAAATCTCATGTTCAAGACAGTTACTTTTCAGGATTTAAATTAAAAAAAATAAAAATAAAAAAAATAGTAGATCGACAAGCTGAAAACATGTCGCTTTGTGGCGCGTTTCGAGCTTGTGGATCTGCTACTTTTGCTACTTTTGTGTGATGCTGTGGTACAATGGTTCTCAAAGTGGATTCCAGGGACTCTGTGGGTTCCTTCCTTTAGAGGGGTCTAAATTGACCCATACAAGTCTGTAACTCTAACAGTAGATACAAATGGAACCAAATGGACCCATTTGGTTCCATTTGTACACTGTCAGAGTTAAGGGGAGACCTTGACATGTAAAAGTTTGAGAAACACTGCTGTAGTACGACCAAGTAGGTCGTTAATTAACGGAATGAGGGGAAGAAACACGAAAAGTGTAAAGAATTGAGATAAGACTCAAGAGTTTTCTTGCCCCGACAGCAAACGGCATCTCGCTAACGACTCCACCGTCCATCACTAGTACTGAAAGGGAGCCGGCGTTCCAGCCAGAGCACCATATCTGATCTAAAACAAAAGTCCATCTGCTGGTCCGAGAGCCGCAGCGGGGACCGGAGGGAGCAGATCAATACGGTGGAGGCTCGCCACTGTGGTCTCCCACACTGTCCTGAATAATGGATCAGGTCTCAGGGCCATTGACTCATTGTGCCAACAGCAGCCGCAACCGCTTGAGGTTTTCCCTGCCTCTACACCACTTTGTTTCAACTCTTTTAATTAAGCAGCCCGGGCCCGGGCAGTAACAATTCCCCCGGAAGGGCTTTAGATAGATATATCGGCAGGCCCCGCGAGCGGGAGGCAGGACTGATTGCTCACGAGTTCTCTGGGTTTTATTTTGGCATGGAAATATAGCCGCTTCCACTGCGTGACCGATGGGACGTGTTACAGTACGAAAAGACTTTGTATTATTCATACGAGGGTACGTAAAGCTCCTTACAAGTACAGATTACTGTAAGGTAGGCCTGCGAGGGCCCCCCGGCCGTTTCCACATGCACGCCACGTTCCGGCCAGAGCTGAATGCTCCGCTGAGCCCTTTCCTCCAACTGATCCAGGATGGACCAATCCTGGATCCTTTTGCTTCCTTCCTGCTGCATCAGCTGGTGATGTCTGTGTGCACACAGCCACTGCAGCATCCTACCACCACTTCCACCACCTCCTCCTCCTCTCTCTACTCCCCCCCCTCTCTCTCTCTCTCTCTCTCAACCCCCCTCTCCCCATCATCCGCCACCTGCTTTTAAAATGCATGGCGCTGCTGCCCGGCAGATCGCCGGGGCTCAGCTCAAGCCTAGCAGCAGCAGCCAGCAGCATCACTCGTCTCATGTCTTCCTCCTCCTCTGGTCCGGAGGAGTCAAGAGGAGTGTGACGGTTATCGGGCCATGTGTCCTCTGCAAGGCTGCTCGCCTGAGCGTGTGTTAACGCATGGCCGGAATGATCTAGCAACCCCCCCCCGCCCTCGCCCCCTCTCTCCAGCCACCCAGCCACGCACCCACCCGTCTCCCTTTTACTTCACCCCTTGTAGCTCCATAATCGATAAGACTACAAGAGTGTCGCCTTGAATCCAGAACTATTCCACCCGCCGAGATGAAAATGGTTCAGTCCCAGCTGTGGTGCTGCTGCTGCTGCCCGTGTTCCATGCGTCGAGTTAGATAAATAGGCCATGTAGCCTTTTACAAGGCCATCTATAATAAACTCAGAGAGAGAAGAAACCCGGCTGCTGCCTGCCTCTCTCTCTCTCTCTCTCTCTTACACATTTTGTTCTGCAGCCAGCCAGCCAGGCCCCGTAGACATGAGTCTTGTGACAGATTTGTAATGTCATAGTCCAGAAGGAAGGAAGGAGGAGGAAAAACAGCCATAGCAATCCTAAACACATGCACTAGTTTGTATTTAAGCACATGTACCAGACCTGTGCACCTGCTGCCAGGGATAATTAACCGCAAACATTGATCACCTCAAAACCCCACTACATTATGTTACCTATAGTCGGCGTGTCGCCCCAGCAGACAAGAACAGATCTACAAGCAGCAGCTTGTAGATCTGTCCATGTCGGCGGGCGACAGACACCGTTGTACAACTGGAGTGTAAATCACAAGGCCTTGTATTTATAGCCAGGCCCACAGACGCACGGCGGAGCGCGTCCACCTCCGTGCAGCTTCCTTATAGTCGCCCATGAAAACAGACGCATCTCGAACGGCCCGTTATTATAAACCAACAGACATCATAATAAAGGCAGTACACACTGACGGAAGGCCCTATAGCTCTGCTGCTCTGCCTTTAACAATGGCTGTAGGCCGATGGATGATGCATGATCATACACAGCAGCATATGGCGATGGCTCTCTATAGAGATAGCATAATGCTAGTCGGCCTTTGTCCCGTTTTTGTGTTTTTGTTTAATCGTTCCATTGTCTAAACATGATCTCGCATAGGGAGCTAATGCTAGTGTAGCTTCGCTTCAGAGACGCGCAAAGACGATCTTGTGATTTGTAATAGAGGGCTTTGATCCCGTGTTGTGCGCAACATGGTAACGATTCTCCCGTTTCTTATGATGGAGCTGCAGCCCAGTGAATCATTCTTATAACGGGGTCAGAGGGAGAACGATCCCCTTCATACTGTTGCTTTGCGAGGGAGAAAAAGCGAAACAAATGAATAGATTGAGACACAGCAATATAAGCGCACTGTTTGACGGGACATTAGAGTCAACAATGGCTGGTGGTGATTATTAAACAAGCCCTCTATGCTGCTGGGGTCACATGCATGCCGCGCTGAGAGCCGCTGCTGCTACGGTCCTTTACTTTACAAGAATAACAATAACCTGCCATCCACAGCACACATAAGCACCACACACACATACATTGTGTCTTTTCATCTTCCAAAGACAGAAAAAAAGGCCCATCCACCCATCCATCCTTAGTTCCATCCCTTGAACAAACACATGACATCATCCTCCTCCTCCTCGCTCTGAAAGGAGCATCGTAAATAAAACATAGCGGCGCTATAAGGCGCAGTGATTCGGTCCTGATGGTGATGATGCGGTGTAGTGGAGACGGCCAGTGGGGTGGATCTGGATCTATAGTGATCTATTAGAGTGTGGAGGACTCACCAGGTTCAGAACCGTCTCCACGATGTCCCGGTTGCTGACCTCGCCGACCTGGATGAGGCCGACCAGCACGGCGAACTTCATCTGGATATTCCTGATCGGCACCGCGGCGGGGTTGATCATCACCCCGGCCGGGAGGACCATGTTGCCGGCCGCGGACACCATCGTCTTCCCGGTGTTGCTGGTGCTGATGATGGTGGTGCTGGCAGCGGCGGCGGCGGCCTGCGGCTGCACCGTGGCGCCTGAGCCCGGCGGCGGCTGATGGTGATGGTGGTGGTGATGATGATGATGAGCGTCTGTGTCCGTCAGCGAAGCCGAGCTCGGTGCTGCAGAAAGCGGCTTCTCGCTCGACATTTCCCCCCCTTTAGGAGGAGAGAAGCCGGAGGAGAGGAGAGGAGCGGTGTCTCTCTCTCTCTCTCTCTCTCTCTCTCACTCACTCACACACACACACACACACACACACTCACACGCACACACACGCACGCACCTGCTCCTTCCTATAGCTCGGTCAGCTGCACGAAATACATCAACGCCGCCGCTGCAGGATTAAAAAAAAAACAACCAAAGAGAAAAAAGGAACCGATAAATTAAAAAAGGGAAACCCGAATAAAGTGAAGGAGAATCCTCTGAATTCGCCCCAGAATTCATTCACCCTCCCGGAGGTGCGTAATAAGAAGAATTCATGTGGGCATCATGATGGTGATCGTCGGAAAATACACGGACGCTGCTCGATGCTCGACGCTTAGACAGGATTGCAGCTACTAGCTCTCTCTCTCTCCCTCCTTCTGTGCTCTCGCTCTCTCTCTCTCTCTCTCTCTCTCTCTCTCTCTCTCTCTCTCTCTCTCTCTCTCTCTCGGCAGGTTGCAGTCAGTGCGGACACAGCAGCGCCATGTTGACGCCCCCTGCTGTCTGCGGTGGTGCGCTCTGAATCGCGCCTGCGCACTGAGGACCAGGAGGACCTCTCCGTGTGGTGGGTGGGTGTGTGCATATATCTATGGCTGGGTGCTGCTGTTGGGTGGAGGCATAGGGGTGGAGGAGGCAGGGGGAGGAGTAGTGATGGGTGCTGGAGCGTAGGAATCAGACGCAGCCAGCCATGCATGAGTTCATAATGATTCCAAGGAAAAGTCACCACACCGGCACTGCCAAACAAATGGCTGCGTTAGTGCGTTTTGCAGTCAGTTATTAGGGCTGCTAATGGGGGGCCCCACACAAGGTGTCCTCTATCTCTCTGGTGAGAGAGAGAAGCCACTGAATGCAGTAATAGCTGATAACATAAGTTATTTGTGCTTTCACGCACACGTGCACGCGCGCACACACACGGGTTTGTATAGACTTGTGACAAAATGTGTACAGTATGTCCTCACAACTTGTGAGGACGTTCATTTTAGGACACAATTAAAATAGCAGGTACCAAAAGTACCCATCAGTTGAAGTGGAGCGGTGCATTTGAGCCTCAGTGTGTGTGTGTGTGTGTGTGTGTGTGTGTGTGTGTGTAGGCTGCTCAACAGTGCCACTTGGTCACCCTGGCCTGCCACTGGTCACCCAGCAGTATTGCAGCTGTTCATGCTGCATAGGGATGGGACATATAGTGGGGGAGCCAATCGAGCAGATTCTGTTGGTCGTAATTTTGGAATGTTAATTTTTGGAGACATGTATATCTTGATTCTTGGGGTTCTCAGAATGTCAAAAAAACATGTCTCCAATTTTTCTTTTTGGGTTTAGCTTGTGTAATTGGCATAATTAGCCAATTAATTGCCAAAAACAGTAAATGGCAATAACTTTGCTTCTAGGTAACTTATAAAGGTGATTTAAGAGTCTAAGTCCATGTTTGTGAGGTCCAGAAATTCATCTGTTACCATTGTGAAGTCATACAACCTTTCCTAATTAGCATAATTAGCATACATTATTCAAAAATGGGTGAAAATAAGTAAATTGCTGCATTTTTTAAGTTTTAGTCAACTTTGAAAGCTTCTCACAAACTCTAAGATGTATGTTTACAAGTCATCAATTATCATCATCCTATAAATAAATCATGCAACCCTTTGTCTGTGTAATAATTATGTAATAATCAAACCGAAACCAGAAATAGCTATATTTCTTTGCTTTAAGTTAATTAATAAAGATAATCTTACAGACATTGTAAGTCTGTTTGCATGTCTAGAAAATATTCTCTTTCCATAACTAGGATATCTAACCTTTCATTATTAGCTTAATTTGCATATATATTGTAACGACCCTGCAAGAGATCAGGCCGTAACTCGCCATGCCAAGCGAGCTGCTTGCCTTGTCTGCTGAGTGGGGGGCTGGGGTTCGCTTCCCGGTTTGGGAGCGAACTGCCTCACTCAGTCTGCAAAAAGTTACATTAGTGTCAGACGGGCGGGCCCGTGGAGCATGCCTTTGCGTGAGGGACATGAGGGACTCGGCCGTGGGCATTGAAGTGATATAAAATAAAGAGCAATACGAGAAATGGTCACAGAATTATCTGATTGTATATTCTCAGAAAGTTCTGTAAACACATTTAAATAGAAGGGTCTCCATCTTCCTCGTTGTCATCATCAATCCCCAACAGATGTGCCTTGCTTACATTACAACACACCTATTCATCTGCCCCACACATGCACATCTCAGAGCAGTTAAAATGTTGAGATCGACAAGAACAATGTGACATGCACTGGGATTTTTTGCAACCACATTTGATCAGTTGGGTAATGGTGGCTGGAGCTGGGGGATCATGTGTTGTGACTAGCACCAGTTGATCTCCATCCATATTCAGTTGCTGGTGGTATCTGTGGGTTATGTACGTGGTCCTGACTCCTCATACCATACCATTGCCTAGTAATGGGCACGGGCAATGGCTTGATGTAATGCTCCTTGTGTAGGTTGCAGCTTCTCGGCTTCTAATTGTTTCTTTGTGAATAACCTCCACCTGAGCTCACCAACATCCACAAGATTTGTACCGGGCTCGTACAGCTGGCAAACAAATGCTTTAATCTTGTTTTCTGCGTCAGAACTGAGCTTTTTTGTAGTACCTAGAGTAGCAAATGCAAATGGGAAAGCCATCATGGATCAAGAGATGTTCCCAGTGGGCTGACCACTTCATAGCCACACTGGACAGGAAGTTCTAGAACATAGTGAGACCCATGTAGTATTTGACCGCCATGACATTGCATCTTCACTGAGGGAGGCCACATGTAAGCGATGCCAGGGTGGCAAGCCCCCTACCACTTATCATGTGGAAGACAACACACCAATAGGGAAGGTGTCAGAAAAACTGTCAGGTATCCACACCAAAGATGAGCTGACTGTCTATCTGGCTAAGAAAGCCCTCCAACACTTCCAGGGGAAACCCAACATTTTCATAATCACGTCAAGGCAACATGTCCACTCAAACTCTATCAATGTAAAACATCTCCATTCTCCACAGCTCACAGGAAGAGGCTGACACAAGGATAATCCTGCACAGCCTGCTGTGTGTGGGTTACCATCAGCTGTAAAAGGACACCTATTTCATCACCGGTGTGGGGAACAAAAAAGGTATCATCTCACTGGAGCCAGTAGTGCACTGGGTAAAACAAGGACTTCAGCCTTACCAGGGTTACATGCCATTTCTGGAGCTGACCAGCCAGGCCATTTTGCTGGCAAGGGAAAGTGAACCTGTTGGCAAGCCCTACACCTGTGTCCTGTGGAGGTGGTATCTGCATTTGCTACTCTAGGTACTGCAAACAAGCTCAGTTCTGACACAGAAAAAAAGATTGAAGCATTTGTTTGCCAGCTACAAATACAATCCCGGTACAAATCTTGTGGATGTTGGTGAGCTCAGGTGGAGGTTATTCACAAAGAAACAATTAGAAGCAGAGAAGCTGCAACCTACACAAGGAGCATTACATCAAGCCATTGCCCGTGCCCATTACCAGGCATTTGTATGGTATGAGGAGTCAGGACCACATACATAACCCACAGATACCACCAGCAACTGAATATGGATGGGATGCTGGATCCCCCAGCTCCAGCCACCATTACCCAACTGAAATCCCAGTGCATGTCACATTGTTCTTGTCGATCTCAAACGTGTAACTGCTCTCAGATATGCATGTGTGGGGCAGATGAATAGGTGTGTTGTAATGTAAGCAAGGCACATCTGTTGGGGATTGATGATGATGACAACAAAGATGGAGACCCTTCTATTTAAATGTGTTTACAAAACTTTCTGTAAATATTAGAACAAACAATCAATCTGTGACCATTTCTCATATTGTTCTTTATTTTACATGAGGGATCTATAATATAGGCCTATATATATTGTAACGTTTTGCAGACTGAGTGAGGCAGTTCGCTCCCAAACCGGGAAGCGAACCCCAGCCCCCCACTCAGCAGACAAGGTAACCCGCAACGCCAAGAGAGCTAGCTCGCTTGGCATGGCGAGTTACGACCCAATCTCTTGCAGGGTTACAATATATATGCAAATTAAGCTAATAATGAAAGGATATCCTAGTTATGGAAAGAGAATATTTTCTAGACATGCAAACAGACTTACACTGTCTGTAAGATTATCTTTATTAATTAACTTAAAGCAAAGAAATATAGCTATTTCTAGTTTCGGTTTGATTATTACATAATTATTACACAGAGAAAGGGTTGCATGATTTATTTATAGGATGATGATAATTGATGACTTGTAAACATACATCTTAGAGTTTGTGAGAAGCTTTCAAAGTTGACTAAAACTTAAAAAATGCAGCAATTTACTTATTTTCACCCGTTTTTGAATAATGTATGCTAATTATGCTAATTAGGAAAGGTTGTATGACTTCACAATGGTAACAGATGAATTTCTAGACCTCACAAACATGGACTTAGACTCTTAGATCACCTTTATAAGTTACCTAGAAGCAAAGTTATTGCCATTTCCTGTTTTGGGCAATGAATTGGCTAATTATGCTAATTACACATGCAAAACCCCCAAATAAAAATTGGAGACATGTTTTTTTGGCATTCTGAGAACCTCAAGAATCAAGATATACATGTCTCCAAAAATTAACATTCCAAAATTACGGAAATTGATAGGCTCCTCTACTAATAGGTAGAGGTGGAAAATACTTGAGCAAAAGTAGGCTACTCAAGTAATTACTCAAGAGTAGTTTTTTGAGGATCTGTAGGCCTACAGTTTACAGTTTAGGCATTTAGCAGACGCTTTTAATCCAAAGCGACTTACAATAAGCAGATAATACATCACAATAATAAACAAGATAATATGTCAGTACATCAACAGCAATATAACAAATGCAAATGGATATCTATCTAGAAAAAAACACAATATAATCAAATTTCTAAAAACCTAAAAAACGAATGCTAACTAGCTTCAATATGGTCATTGATTTTCTGTAGTGCTAAGGGTTTAGGTGGAGTCTGAAAAGGTGAGTCTTCAGTCCACAGCGAAAGCTAGCGAGTGAGTCCGTTGTTCTAAGTGCGACAGGGAGTTTATTCCACAACTTGGGAGCCAGGAGGGCAAACTGTCTCGGACGAGTGGATTTTTGCCCTGGAGTTTTTAGCGAGGGTTCTGTCAGCATCCCTGTGTTGGCTGATCTAAGTGAACGGGTGGGGGTGTAGGGGTTGATCAGGTTTTGGAGGTATGGAGGAGCCATACCTTTGGCTGCTTTGAAGGTCAGCATCAGTGTTTTGTATTCAGTGTGGGCCGCAACCGGGAGCCAGTGGAGGCTGCGGAGAAGGGGAGAGACATGTGAGAACTTAGGCTGGTTGAAGAAGCTGACAAAGAAAAAGGAGGAGAAAGACAAACACAGGAAAGTGAACGGGGACTACCCCATGGTTCGAACTCCCATTGGTCCTAACAGGTTAAAATTCACCAGGTTAGCATTCACCAGTGTCGGCAGGTTAGCTACTCACCAGGTTAGCATTCACCAGCGTTAGTTTTACTGAGGTTAGGGTTAGGGTTAAGGTTAGGTTTAGGTGGTCGGACCAAAGGCAATTCGAACCAAGGACATGTTACCAAGTGAACGATATGCGCATCCCTGGCCACATCTGAACAAGTTGTTCAGTATGAAACGAGTTAATAAGAAAAATGCTAACTATATAATGCAGTGTATGATGTGCCTTCCCCGGATGGTATAGAGATATCTGCTTACATGTTCTCATGATGTAATTAATGTAAAAAAAGAAAAAAGCAGTTTTTAAATCGTCTACTTTTTTACTCTTATTTTTGAGTAATTTCCTGGACTAGTACTTTTACTTTTACTTTGTGTATTTAACGAAAGTAACAATACTCTTACTTTGAGTAGGATCTTTCAGTATTCTTTCCACCTCTAGACATAGGGACATGATTGAGGACACACCTCAAAGTAGGAAGCGGCTATCACCTTTTGCACAATGAGTATTCTACTTTTACTACTTTACTTTGACTTCTACTTGTAACAGAGTATTTCTACATTGCGGTATTGATACTTTTACTTTTCCACCACTGCTCATGGGGACATTTGGTCCTCACAAGGATAGTATTACGCACACACACGCACGCACGCACGCACGCACACACACAGAGCACGGCACTACCATTCCCTTTTCACATTGTGTGGTGTGCAATGTGCATGCCTTTGGGTGCAGCGGCACCGAGGCTGTGTGTGAAGTAGAGTTAAGTAGAGTTCATGATGTTTGGGGAGTCTGGCTTTCAGACAGTCTGTTTATAAATTCAGAGGCTGTTCCACTTCTTCTCCTCCACTTCACTTCCCCCTGTTATGTTATGTCCTGTAGTGTACTACTCAGGGGTGTCGCACCAAATTCTGGGCCCCGAGTACAAGGATTCACTGTGGGGCCCCTGTGCTTTAACTATTGAAAAATAGCAGATATACAAGCTCACAGCGCGGCACCAAGTGCCGCGCTGCGAGCTTGTAGATCTGCTATTTTTGAAAAATCATGAAAATCTTTGAATATTTCAAATCCTTCTAAGGTTTTTTTGAAAAATCTATGTTTCGATGTCAGTGGAGCTCAAACCTTTTCATGTGAAGGACCCCCAACATGATATGTATTTGGCAACGGACCCCCATCTCAAAATATTTAGTTCCAGGGACCCCCCCAGAAGCAAAATTTGAGTTACAAATGTTCGCTTAAAAAATACATATATTCAAAGATTTGCACACATTTTCACCACTTTTCAAAAATAGCAGATCTACAAGCTCGCAGCGCGGCACTCTGTGCCGCGCTGTGAGCTTGTAGATCTGCTATTTTTCAATAGCTAAAGTATAAAATAATTAAGGCCCCTCCACCACCTTGGGCCCTAGTAACTCAGTCCCACTTTCCTACCCCTTGTGACGCCCCTGGAACTACTTCCTCCTCCTCCTCGCCAAGTCTTCTTCCTCACACTCCTCTCTCACTGTCCTCCTTCTCTGCTCCTCTTCCTCCCCTAGTGCAGTGGTTCTCAACCTTTTCAGGCCGCTACCCCCAAAATAATCATATTTCAGACCCACAGGTTGAGAACCAGTGCCCTAATGCAGTAGTTCCCAAAGTATGGTCCAGGGTCCCCCGGGGGGCTCCTTGAGAGGGTTTAGCCCAACCCTACCCTCCCCTGCCCCTTCTTTGTATATACTTACTGTTTGTTTAGACTTACTGTTTTCTTTTTTTTGTTCTTTCATTTTATTTTATTTACATATCTACTGCATAGTACTGTGTTCTATTCGTCTGTCATTCAATGTTATATGAGATACTTAAATGGTTTCCTGTGGAAATAAGCTTAGTCTTTTCATGGATCTCCTTTTAGTAGACCTTGTACCAGTGAACTGTACCGTCATGAAACTACCTTTTCCTATGCAAACTTCTAATAAAGTCTTCAATCAATCAATCAATCAAACCAGGAGGTCCCCGCAGCAAGATTTGTAGCATCAATATGATATATTTCTTTACCCCTTTAATGCTAACCCTATAATGTTGACTTTTTGAAAATAGATTTGCTATTTTTCAACAACAAAAAATGTTATTCGAATTCGAATATCACAAATCTTGTATGGGCGTGGCCAACTACATATTAACTCATACAGTGCCCCGGGCCACAAGTGGCCGCTAGAGTGCCAGAAATCTCTCTACAGACCTTCGCTCTAGCTTCCGTCGACACTGTCCCAAGTGCCTTGGGATTTCACTCCAGCCAATGCTATGTGGGACGAGAGGAGGAAGCTAGCTGACACGTAGCCAAAATGCTAACCCCTTTAGAAGCCCGATCTAAAGCTATTTCAGTCGCAAAAAACTTTCTCTTTGGGTCTGGGAACACAATCCGGAGAAAATCCTGTCTAAAGATGTGATTTATTATTGGAGTGGGCGGCGCGATGCGGCCGTTAGCGTGACTACGGCCCGTGTATGGCCGAGTGTTGGCCCGGACCATGGATGGACGTTTAGACCGGGGCTTCGTTGAGGCCTCCGATTAAATAATTCATTTTATTAAATATCCCGGACTACTTCGGGATAGGCACCCCGGAATACGTTGCGCCGCCGACAGTATAGATTGAGGTTTTTTTGGGGGGCTCTAAACTTTATTTTAAACCATTTTCAATGGAATAAATCGTCGGACCATCTAGCGTCTCTCGTTGGTAAGCGCTGGACGAACAAGGACCACCCACGTTGCTCCAAGCAGCTCGGGGTAAGTAAAATAGCAAATAAAATATTGGATTGGATTGAAATAAAGCCGAACTTGTTCGGGATAGGCACAAAAAGGGTTAACTTGGGGGTCCTTGGCATGAAAAAGTTTGAGAACCACTCCGCTATAGAGAAGACATTTTCTCCTTTTTACATTGACCTTCTCTCTCTCCTTAATCTCTCATGTCATCCTCTTCTCTGTCCCCTTGCATGGTAGGATCCATCCATCCACTTAGAACAGCCTAGTGCAGACCTCTATACTGCTGTGGGCGTATGTATATGTGTGTGTGTGTGTGTGTGTGTGTGTGTGTGTGTGTGTGTGTGTGTGTGTGTGTGTGTGTGTGTGTGTGTGTGTGTGTGTGTGTGCACACTTGTGTGCCGTGCATGAGTGGTGCATACAGAAAAGCACTATCCACACTGCGAGGGGGTAGTCAGGGAGCTTTTAGCTAAATACCCCTTCCCAGTATACTGCACTCTCCACTGATTGGCCATTGTGTACGTATGGGGTTATGGTTATTGTTGCAAAACGCACAAGGCTTGACCAATCCCAGTACCTGTACGTAATCTCATAACTACATTTAATCACTTAAGGTGGGTAATGATATAGCTAATGTGTTTGCGTATGTCCTTTTATCCCAGCACAGTATGTCGTCTCTGTTGGGTGCCCAACAGAACCATATATATTTATTGCGACAGAAGGTCGCAGTTTACCATGCGAATGTCACAGCTTGTCCATATATGGAGTTCCCTGATGTCATCAATATTAATGATGCAGTGTTAGAGAGAGATCCTTGTGATGCCAGGGGGAACAAATCCCTTTTATGCCCATATATGGAGATATGGAGATCCCTGTGATGCAAGGGGGACAAATCCATTTTATGCCCATATATGGAGATCCCTGATGTCCACATCACTGTGGCGCCACCTCGCCCTCAGGGGAACTACTCTACCAGAATGGGTTTGCCGCTCTGACATTACGCTCTGGCTTCACTGTGATGTCACACTAACAGAATCCCTTATATACCCATATATAGTTCCCTGATGTCATCAATATTAATGATGCCCGTATATGGAGATTATGCCCATATATGGAGATATGGAGATCCCTGTGCTGCCAGGGGAACAAATCCCTTTGATGCCCATATATGGAGATCCCTGATGTCAACATCACTGATGTTCACAATCCCTGATGTCTACGTCACTGTGGCGTAACCTCGCCCTTTAGGACGAGGTCGCTTGTCGCCCTGAGGCGTCTTGCTAGTATGTGACTTTGAATCTTTGATATCTGCTGCCACGTGATGTCTTTAAGAGTCAGAGGTACTCTGCCTTTATTGCTGGAGTACATTATGGGAGGAGAGACCTTTGTACCCACAGGGGAAAGTCAGTTTCAGCTTCACCCAGTTGATGGCTGCTCAGATGATGTGTGGGACCAGGCAGTGAAAGCATAAGGCAACAACGCCATTTTATTTTTTAAAACTCAAAGGTTTGTTTTAATTAAAAATAAATAGTAACAAATGATTAACAAAATGTGTCAACATCGAGCTGGGAGGCAAACCAGTGACCTTCTGAGACTGCCTCTCTACAAGTGCTGCAAAATATATTGTTATCGTATCAATATCGAGCTATGACCATGCACAATATCAGTATCGCAAAAGGCAAGATATGGGCACTATATCACCCTCCGCGATATATCGATATCGAAATATTTGGCATAAATACAGAGATGTGAAATGTTGTCCATACTGTGCATCCCTACTCTCTACTCACTATTAAGTACGGCTGTTTGATATTATTTCTCGTTATGTGCATGGGAAGCTTGGACACCTGTACATTTGTGATGTGAAATATAGAGTTGAAGTGTAACACAGCCTTGCTGTCATCTTGTGACACTCAGGGCTCTGTGCTTGACAGACGCTGATTGTCTCTTCCACCTTATGGTTTCTGCAAAACGCCCACTACGTGCTTGCATGCATGGGGCCAGACCGCTCTGACCGCTCTGCAGAAGACACGCTTTGAGTGTGTATGGTGTGGTGGTGTGGCAGTGTGTATGTGTGTTTGTGTGTGTGTGTGTGTGTGTTTATGTCAGTGTATGTATGGGATTCATTGTGTGAGTGTGTTCACTTGCAGCCATTTCCTGATTGCTGGCTGCCGATCACCACCACTGATTCCAGTGATTAGTTTTAGAAGACTACTTAAGGCCCTCAAACACCTGTGGTCCTTGGCAGCACTTGAAGTGCTGTCTACCCGCGCACACACACAGATCATGTGAATTCACACGACCCGGAAGGTTTACCAGGCTAGAGCAATTCAACTGAATGGGCTCTTTACTAGAGGATATCTCTTATAGGATCAGAACAACGGATTACTAAATTACAACAGTTATAGATTAGAGACGCTGCTCTGTCTCGGCACGCACTAACAACAATAATGGGATCAATAAAGGTTGATCGACCCGTCTGTCTGTCTGTCTTTCTATCGTTCTACAGTATGTATATGCAAATTATGCATGCACATCTCTCTCTCACACACACACACACACACACACACACACAGGTACCAGGCAGTGTTAGCTGAATTGGGTTCAGTACCTGTGTGTGAACATAAGCCTGTTTCACGGTCCAGATGCTCTTCCAACAGGGACACATCTGCTGGTGAGAATTTCCATTAGAGAGCATAGAAAGGCCAATTTGTCACTATGTGCGTGTGTGCGCGCGCACGTGCGTGCCTGTGCACGCGTGTGGGTGCTGTCACGTAAGCGGCGCCTCATTGCGATATCCTTTCCTGATTTAAATGCTGACCGTTGTCAAGGGTGACGAGGTGGGTGGTATATGAACATTGTTTGCATATCTATCTGTGTATGGAAATGAATCAGTGAAACATCACATCATGACCCAGAGGATAAAAAGCCACACACACATTTTGTATTACTACAGTATACTTGTGAGGCAGCACGCGGTGAGCTTGTAGCTATTTTAGGCTTTAGGTTTCGATTCAATTCAACTAAGTATGGCATGCAACTAGTCTGAATCAGGCATAACTCCAACGGCCAAACCCTAAATCTTACCTCTAAATACCTAATCTCTCAAAACACTGCCCCACAATATGTAGTGTTGTTGTTATAGGAATAAACCATGAATAAACATGGACAAGCATTCGGGAGGAAGGGGACTAAGACGGGAGGAGCCACATAATTGTAAAGGTAAACCCAACTCTAAAGTTGTTTTTTAACCATAAAACAACCATTTGGATGGACCAGGATGTGTCTATTTCTAATATCGCCGTTATCGGGCAGACACCTCGTATCTCTCCACGTTTCAAATGTGTACGTTCTTTCGCAAAGTAAAGCCCTGCTTCATCACACGAGGCCGTCGCACAAAAGTAGTGAAAACAGCCGATCTACGAGCAGTGGGAGGCGTTGTGTGCTTGTAGATCGGCTGTTTTCGCTAGTTTAAATCATTTTTAAAATGATAAATGCAAAACGACGGTTCTGGACATACAAGGTTTTCACCCGACAACGATGATATGCTATTATACTTGTGGGAGCATTTGGCCCCTCACAAGTAAAGTAATGCAAGTACACACGCAAGCACACACACACACACACGCACGCACACACGTGCACGCACGCACTCACACATTAAACATGTGCACACACACACACACACACACACACACACACACACACACACACACACACACACACACACACACACACACACACACACACACACACACACACACACACACACACACACACACACACACACACACACACACACACACACACACACACACACACACACACACACACACACACACACACAATGGCCGTCTCTCTCACATGAACACACTTCGTCTTTGTTTTGCAGACAAAGGCGGTGGACTGCAGCTTTGTCCTGATTCAACAAAAGGTTCCTTTAGCTGATCTCAGGTCTTAACTGAGATCTGATTCGTGATTGGACAAAAAAGCACCTACACCGCTCCCCCCACAACACCCACTCTCCATTCTTTCTCTGAGGTTTTCTCTCTCTCTCTTACATCTCTCTGTCTCGGTCTGTCTCCCTCCCTCCCTCACATCTTCTCTCTCGTTGCTCTTAAAAATGTCCTCTTTGTCTCCCTCTCCCTCTTTCTCTCTTTCTAAATATAGGTAGTCTCTTCCTCTATCATCTATTTTCTCTTAAAGCACCTCCTCTCTCTCTCTCACTCTCAGGGGCGTCAATTGTGTATGGCAGGTGTATGCAGCTGCCATACCCTGGGTCCAGGGGGGGGGAAATAAAAGTTACTTTATAAATGTAAATCCATGAATGTTTCTTTGTCTGTTTGTGCTGGTTATTATGTTGTTAAATAGTAAAATAACTACAAATGTAAAATGTAACAAAATTGTCACTCTAACAAGGTAGGTATTATAATTATATTCTCCACACTTTTATTCTCCCCATCTTGACAAAATGGTATATTCCCAGGTTCCGCAGGTCAGCTGCACAACAATGCATTATTGTTAATTGTGGCACGTTTACTAACATGCCAAGTTTAGCTGCACTTGAACTACCGTTCCAGGCTGCCATATCCAGCCGTAGAAACGGGGGGGAAAAATTAAATGTATCATGCCTGTTGCTAAGGTATGGCAACATGACTGGTGTCTTGCACGCGCGCGAAGCACCAGGAAGGCGCGCATGCAAGACACCAGTCATGTTGCCATACCTTAGCTTTTTCTGAACTGACGCCACTGCTCCTCTCTCTCTCACTCTCCTCTCTTCTTTTGTATCCGTTCCTGCAGCCACCCCCCCCCCCCCCACCCCCCTTCCATTTGGCAGGGTCTCCCATCCAGCAGAGGTTGCAGCACCACAGGGTCCAGACAGTCATTGTTCTCCTCCTCCTGCTCCCAGAGTATTGATGCTGTATAATAATACAGTACCTGCCTGCTTTGAAGAGCCTGCTGCTGTTGTCTTGTTGTGTGCAGGCAGGGTTGTTATAATCTCATGTACTGCACAACTAACTATGCCCTGATATTCCCCTTGTCGCACTTTAATGTATGGTATATCGTCACTGTCGGGCAGAAACCTTGTATCTCCAAGTTTCAAATGTGTATATTGTCTTGTAAATTAAAGCCCTGCTTCATCATGCAAGATTGTCGCACACAAAAGTAGTGAAAATAGCAGATCTACAAGCAAGCACACAACACCTCGTGGTAATACTAACAAAAAAGGAAGGTTTTGGACATTTTGGTTTCCAAACATTTTGGTTTTTCAAACGACACACACTACCATTCATTGAGTACAAACAACTAAGCATTGTGCTGCACTTCACTACCAAGCATTTACAGCACACTGAAGTGCAACATTTAAAACACAATCATAGAAATGGAACACACACCATAAGAATGACAATGAATGAGCCATTCCTCCTTTTTTTAAATGACTCAGTGTAGGCCTACTTTTTTCATAGTCAAACATAAAACGGCACACAAATATGCAGCAAAAAAATAGGCATCACGCCTCCGGTTCCTGTCTGGCCAGAGGGCCTTGTCTACAGTATATCACAGGCAATGTTCTCCCTGTCCAAGCAGCGTTGGAAGAAACGCCTCGAGTGGCGCATGATGCCCTGACAGGCCTCATCAACACTGACGTCGCTACATGAAGTGAAGGGTGGGCAAATTGTTCAATTTCTTTTGTTGCTTTTTGTGTATATCATCTACAGTATTTATCTGCTGCCATTTCACACTCACATGCCTTTATATCTTACCTCAGGTAGCCTACTACCAGATGAATGTAATACAGTGTGTAAATATGTAGATAATTATTTTATTTTTATGGATCTCTCTCCCTCTCTTCCCCTTGCCTCCCCTTTCTTCTTCTTCCATTTCTCTTATGGAAACAACAAAACGATGGAGCTTACACCCAAAAACGAATTTCACTCACTTTTTTCTCATATACCTGGAAACCTGTGATGCTACAATAAAGACGATTCTGAAGCTAAAAAGAGTGATTATACTTCGTCGCATTTCACAGCAAATCTACTGTACAATCTCGCAGTGCGATGCGTTTGTTGTGAGCTTGTACCATTTTGATGGCAGGTTCAAAGTGGTTAAGCATACGTGTAAAAGCCCATGAAATGTCCAATATTAGAGAAAACATATGGGGCGCATACAGTAGGTCGGATATACAGTATCACTGACATTTGTGTAAACTATTTTAGGATCCAAAATATCTATTGGCAGTATATTAAGAAAAAAAAAAATTGAGAAAAGAGAGAGAGAGGGGGGGGGGGGGGGGATGCAAGACAAAACAGGTGAGATTCTAACCAGGGTCAATAGTAGAATGTTTAGAATCTGTTCAAAAAATAATTTCCGTTCTATGTAATTGTATTTGGACCATAGAGTGTTAACATCACAGCAGGGAGTCTTGTAAACAAGATCCTGTTATTAGGATCTAGTCAACAACTGTTCCAAGGTCTAGACTGTTTCCACAACACTATTCTCCTTCTAGTCGGTTCAGCAATACCATTGATGTTGTCTGTAAGTGTAACATGCCTGTACATAGAATATGACCATTCAAGGACAGCATCTCTGTTGGAGTGGACACTATAGAATGGTCTGAGATTGGTGCTCTGGGTGCTTTTCCCCTGGTGGGGCCCCGAGCCCTGGAGGTCAGGGCTATATGATGCTGTAATGCTGTTTTTTCAGCTCGAATCTTCAATAAATTGTACAGGTCCTGGCTCTCACTAAGAGTGTATGGCCTGTGTATGGACTGGCTGACTCTACATCTACACTAAGGCATTTTCATTTCCATCCTCAAAACTGTCGCTTTAACACCTTGTCAGGAGTGATCTCTGTCTGAAATCACGTCACACACGTGGCCATCGACATGCGTGTGCCAGGCATATCACACTGGCATTTGACACAATTTGACAGCATGGTAAATGGTGCATTGAGGTTTTTTGCACCTTTAGCGTCCAAAGTGCTTTATAATGTGCAATACATTCACCCATTCACACTTGCAAGGCAACAACCTCTGGTGCAGTTAGAGGTTAAGTGTCTTGCTCAAGGACACTTTGAACTATAAAATAGAGCTGAATTGGTAAGTGTGTTTAATCTCTCAAGATTGATTCTGCTAATAGCAGAATATGTCAGTGCCACTGCCTTAAACATGTAATGTTGTTAGTAGGAATAAACACAGACGCACCTGGGAGGAAGTGGACTAAGAAAGGGGAGGAGCCAACATTATTTGCCTCTGAGATGTAGTGCACAAGTATAAATAAAGCATAAAACAAATGCAAGTAGAGTAAAAGTATCCCAGAACTGTGACATATTAGCACCATGTCCAGGGGGGGATGTACTTGTACATCAAGCTGCCTCATGTTACAGAAACAGGCTCCTGCCCTATGGGCCACATGGATCGGCAAGGTTTACTCACTTACGTTATCTCAAAACGGTACTTAAGGTATGCCACAGTACTCGAGTAGTTACTTTCTACCACAGCCGGACAGACACAGCCAGGGATGCTGTCGTAATCACTGACATCCTTCTTCAAAGACGGATGTGAGTCATCATCCGGATGTGTGATTGTGTCTGTGTGCGTGTAAGTGAGTGTGAGAGAGAGAGAGAGAGAGAGAGAGAGAGAGAGAGAGAGAGACAGAGTCGGAGTGACGGAGAGAGAAGATAAAAGGAAATTCCTAACAACAGAAGCACATCATTTTACTGTCATCTCAAAAGTGATGCAACGGTTAACACAGTGGTTCTCAACATGTGGCAAAACTAACCCTGGGGGGGGTCCCCAAATTATTTTGGGGGGTCCCCAGATGATTAACTTAATGTGCTACATTGTTTTCTCACTCAACAGTAAACAAACCAACATAAAGTTTAAGTGTATAAAGGGTATCTGCACATTTCTAAAGTGAACATTTAAGGACTTTTTGATAATTCTAAAATGACAAATTAAACATTGGCCAAATTGTTAAATATTAGAGGCAATAGCCGATCTACATGCTCACAACGCCTCGCAACGAACTGTGTTATACAAAATGTAATGCCTCAACTCTTAGTACTCGTCCGGGTGGGGGGTCCCCAGTTAAAATATGATTATTTTGGGGGTCGCGGCCTGAAAAGGTTGAGAACCACTGGGTTAACAGACAGCATGGGATGGGGATTGGACGCATGCGTGCGCGCAATAATAACACTGTAGGGTAGGTAGACAAACTTCATTATATCACAACCAAAGAGCAAGTGATGTGCAGCGATTTCAAGCAAATTGAAAGATCACATTTCAATGAGAAGTATACACAACCTACGCATGGATCTGTGAACATTGTACAATGGATCATGATGCAGGAGGTAAATTGTTTTTTACGCTCCATGGCCTAAGACGGTGGTTCCCAAACTGGGGTTCGGGACCCCAAATGATTATTATATTTTCTAATTTTGGGGGCTTTTCTGCTTGTATTGATATAACACAGTGGAGACAGGACAGGAAATATGGAGAAAGACACTGGGAGTAACCCACAGCAAAGGTCGGCAGGATTGGGATTCGAACCCGCGACAAATCCCCCCCCCCCCAGCGCAAAATGTTGCCCACCCAAAATAAAAGTCCTGGCTACGCCACTGGGTCAAACTATATGTAATGCCTGCAATTTCATGCTTATTTTTGAGGGTTGGAAAAGTTCAAGAATTTACTGTGGATGGGAGACTGTTTGAGACTGAAGCATGCGCCTCGTGTCTCCCTACGCCTCTCAGCCGGTGTAAAATACCAGGTAACCACAAGCCTCGCGTGGCTTATTGCTTTTCTAAAATGGTTACAATATGGCAACATGAAAAATCATAGACATGTACCATTTAAAACTGTTCTATTTCACTAATACACAATAAGGTCTGCTCTGCAAGAAAGTAGTCCCCAGCTACAAGAAAGTAGTTCCCGGCCAGGCTGCAGAAACAACACAGGTGCAGATAATTGGTGCACTGTGGAACACTGTGATATAAACTGATTCAAGGTGTGGGTCATCATAGTCTCATATACCACAGCAACCAGCCAATCAGAATCAAGGAATGGAACTAGCCGTTTTAGAATATACAGTATACTAGATGAATTCCATGAATTCCTGAAATACAGCATGATCTGTGGTTGTGAATAAGATGATAACCTCTGGGACCACATGTATCTCCCAAGATGGATTAGGACTGAATCCTTCATCAATAAGAAAGGATTGAGAAGAACACAAAGAAGAACAGACTGCCCCCGCTACTACAGTAGTTCAAAGCCTTCACTGTGCTTATCAGTCCAGGAACTTCTACTGCGTTAATGTAGTGACGAAACCTCCCATCTCCATATTCTAACTTTTTTGTAATTTAATACAGCTATACTGATCATTTTAGTAGCCTACAGCGCCACACAAAAGCATCAAAATAGCGGATCCACAAGCTTGAAACGCAGCTTGAAATGTGGTGCAATATGCAAATGTACGAGGTTTTTGTATGAGGTTTCTATCTGATAGAGACAATATATATTTCAATTTCTCAAATATCACAATATTATATCTATTATTCTACCAGTTTTTAAGGCACCATCCATAGTTATAGTACAGTAAAATTACAAAACAAGCATTAATCCAAAGAAAATGTACTGTCCATTTGGTTCCATTTGTACAATCTCAGTCCATTTGGACCCCTAGTGGTACCCACTGACCCCACGTTGAGAACCAGTGGGCTAATAGTGCACATGAGGGAAAATACACAACAGTCTGTTTTGACCAGACATGCCTGTTTGTCGGACGCATCCGTCTGAAACATTTACCTACCAGTAAGACTCCCTAATCGGGAGATAAATTGGCCTGTAAGTGGCATGCAAAAAGCAACCTCATGGTGGCGCTAGAAGAGGGGCATGTGAGAAATCAGGGCGGAGGTTGTGGTTTGCCAGCCAAGGAGTGTGTGTGCAAAATTTGGCATGGATAGGGGTAACGGTGCCGGAGATAAGCGCAGGGCCAAAAGTGTGACGTGTTGTGACAGACAGACGGAGGGACTGACTGACTGACGGAGGGACAGCAGGTGGAGGTTTTCATAGTAACTGCGACCTGATGCCTGATGGTCGCAACTATGGAGTCACACTCCAAACTGGCTACACTTCCTGGCAAAGATGTGTGCTCCACTGAGCATGTGAACCTTTCTAGTGTTTTTTAGTCATGGCTGCCAGTTCCCACCTGATGTTATGTGGGAGTTCTGACTGCTCCACACCGTACTGAATAACTGCAAGCTGAATAAATAGCTGGTAGCGATTGAGTCAACTCGTTTCATTTGCACCAAATATTATTTTTGGTGAAGCTTGTAGCATCAAACTCTGTAATAACAAATTAATCCCTATAATTCAAAACCAAAATGTAACTCGAATGAGCCAAACTGACCTGCTCAACATGGTTGACATTTTGTCACTGACATACTATACATAGTCTACTGTATCTGAGTCATCTTTAGGGTCACAGTTCTGACACAAATAAACTGAAGCCTTGCTGCTCATTTGTTTGCACTGGACACAGTTTACCCATTTCTCTTTGGAGGTCTGTTTGAGACACAGATAAGACAGAAGCATTTTTCATCATCTGATACTTGTACAGTTTTTGGCTACCGGCTTCCTCGCAGATGCTCAAAATTACCCAAGCTTCTTTTGCTTCTAAAGAGATAGTTGTGCCAACTTTTGCACTCATGGAATAAAGCAAAATAAAATCTCACGACTGTGATTTGTGAAACAACATAAAAAGCATAGAATTATCTTAGTAATATTGTTCTAAACCTAGGCTATGCCCTTGCTCCGACACTAACCCTATCTCTAACCCTAACCCTAAACCTAACCTCTATGGAAGTGCTGCCTCTCCGACAATAAGAAGTCACTGTCGGAGTGGAGACATGTCGGAATGGAGAGCAGTCACCGACTTTTTATTGTCGGAGTGACCTTTGCTTTTAAGAAATATACAAGACTACTGTATGCAAGATGCTTCTGAACATGCACTCTATTGCAAGTTTGACCTCTTAAAATGATAACTGAAAATAGAGCATACAAGCTCAAGTTGTGAGATTACATGATCGGTGCACAACATGCTTCATTAGATGACATACTGGCTTATAAAAAGACTGTTGTGATGACTGAGAACTTTAATGTGCACTGGGTTTGAGCTGGGGCCCTGTGAGGCTGGGTTTGAGTTTGGGCGATAACATAATAGTCATTTCTGACTATCAACAGAAAGTCTGGAAATACATCCCTGTAAGGATGTGCCATGCCCCAGCAACAGCTACCCTGAAGCCAGCCTGGATAATCTGGAGGAGTTGCAGGCAATTGCAACAATCCCAGGAATGTCATGAATAAACATGGTTTTCATAAGGGTTGGTTCTCATCCAGGCATCATGCTGTATTGATGTGCCTCTTCAGACTGTCTTATCTAATAGGAGCAACGGGTGGCAAGGGAAACATAACTCCTATTCAAATGTCCTTTTATACGTCTCAAATGTAGTACATATCCTAGATTACCATTTCTATGCATTAGATGTATTACCTCCTGTTTACCTTGCTTACTGTAAATCACTCTGGAGTAAGCATCTAAGCATCTAAATGCATAAATAGTAAATAGTAAATAGTACATTAAAATTTGCATTTTTCAGGAGCCAAGTATAAATCCTGCATAACCCGATCCCTAAACCATGTGCCTCAAGTCAAGCCATACCGTAATAACCAGTAAGACTCCCTAATCGGGAGATAAGCGACCGTTGGTCGCTTATCTCCACAAATATCACAACCTCCACCTCTCACGTCATACGGGCAGCCATAGTTACACCTGGAATGTTGAATCTCCATATATGGAGATAACCTACGCATCACACAAAGTCTGACCTCACCAGCCCATACTTGGGCATGGACGACTTATATCTCCATATACGGAGATGGCCATATATGGAGATACGATGACATCACAGAGTCCACAGCTGATGATGTGGCGTGATGTCATACAATACACAAACAAGCCCTATATAAAGGGGCAATTCTCACCAGGGAAGAGAGCATTCCTCGACTCAGACCTTATCGCCAGGATCAACTAAGCTTATAGCTTATCATCACATCCAACCATCTTAAGATACTCAGCTAGTGGGTAATGCTCTAGCATTTAAAGCCTCAATCTGGGATTTCTTCAAACTGGTTGGCTGTGTGTAGAACTACAAAAAAACACCAACGTTATATATCGTCTCTGTCAGGTGGAAACCATTACCTTTCAAGATTCAAATTCAAAAGTAGCTAAAGTAGCAGATCTGCAAGATTGCGCAGCTTTTCGAGCTTGCTGATCTCTTACTTTTTATGATTTTGTGTGACGCTGTAGTATGATCAAGTAGAGCATTAAATTATAAAAAAAACACAAGTTGAAAATGGAGATAAGAGGTGTTCTGCCCGACAGCAACGATATATAATTGTTTAGGAAACAGAGCTCTCATGGGGAACTCCTTTCACGCCGTTTCACAAATCACAGTTTGGGACTTGGCCTAACAAAACTTTTCAGTCATGAGATTTATTTATTTCTTATTCCCAGTGGCAGAGACAGAGCGCAGGCAAGCGTATAACCAGGGTCCCCATTTCTGCAGAGGTTTCTGCCAGGTTGGAGGAACTATTTAATTGGCATGTTACAGCAAACTGATGGGCCAGTTTCCTGACCTCTCCCTGGGAGATAAAGCACAGCAGATAGTCTGCTGACTTTGTTATGCACTGAGCATATTCTACAAGACAGCTGCAGGAATCTGCCTCGGCTTTACATGGCCTATACTCACAGTAAAACCCATAGTCTTAATTTACATTTAGTGTTAATTGTGTGTATAAAAACTGGAACCAAATGGACTCGTATGGGATTTTACTGTCTACTGCTGTTGGCATTGCAATCTGACATTGGATTTGTACTGCATTGTGTGAGTGCTGCAATTAATGTTGGAAGTCTTTGGCAGTGCTCCACATATAGATTTGTTTTTGCTGCTTTATCGGCGCTCACTGCCCTTAAACATTATGTCAGGTGGTGTGCTGCCACTCTGAGCCTTACGTTCATCATTTTGAACAGTGGTTCCCAAACTTTTTTAACTCGAGACCCAAATTAGACGCCCGGGACTCACATTTCTTAAGTTAAGTAAAAGTATCAATAAAATATATCAATATAAAAATACTCTGTTACAAGTAAAAGTCCAGTTTTAGTGATTTTAACGATTTAGATTTGCATGCATGCCAGATTGGGGGCATGCATGCAAGTGGCTAAATATGTCTTTCTAGCCACAATAATCCCATTCCCAAGATGCACCGCAATCTTTCATGGGCAGATGTGACTTATGGGGGCTGGTGTAAATAGTAACAAAGAAATTGCCGGCTTATTGTGTCTAAAAAGACATATTTAGCCACTTGTACGCATGCCCCCACCCACTGAAATCAAAATAATAAAATCGCTAAAACAATAAAAAGCAGTAAATGAAAACATTTTAACACTCATCCTTTCATTTCTCTAATTACAATCTAAAATATGAACCCTTGTTGTAAAAAAACGAAGTTGTCCTTTAAGTCAGTGGTTCTCAACCTTTTCAGGTAGCGACCCCCAAAATAATCATATTTTAACTGGGGACCCACCCTACGAGCACCAAGAGTTGAGGCATTACATTTTGTATAACACTGTACGATTCTGTAAATAGCAGATCGAGCACTGCTATTTTCACAATTTCTGCCACTAATATTTGACAATTTGGCCAATGTTTAATTTGTCATTTTAGAAGTATTAAAAAGTCCTTAAATTGTCACTTTAGAAATGTGCACATACCCTCTATACACTGAAACTTTATGTTGGTTTGTTTAATGTTGTACATTAAGTTAATCATCTGGGGACCCCCCAAAATAATTTGGGGACCCCCCTGGGGGTCCCGACCCACAGGTTGAGAATGTCCCATTTCAAATGTATAAATACTGTACAGTATATACAAATAATTTGAAAATTGCAGATCTACAAGCTCACAATGTGTCATATCGCGACATATTGTGAGCTTGTAGATCGGCTATTTTAAAATGGCTGAAATGTATAAAGAGCTGAAAAAATATGAACTAAATAAAAATAAAATGAATAAAAAAATAAAAAATAAAACAATTCACAGGAGTTATGTTATCGTAAACAAAGTAACTAGTAACTAAAGTGTTCAAATAATTGTAGTGTAGTACAAGTACAATATTTGCCTCTGAGAAGTACAGTACTTAAAGTTATACTATGTAACTTTTTTAATAAAATAAATCTTAAAATTGTCCTAATTATTAAATCGCTAAAGTCTTAGAACACCCACTCTGTTAATTTCAGCTCCCAAAGCCTTTTCTTTATATGTGTTCTACTGAGCCCTGGTGGCCGTGACCGGGGCTGTTTTTCCCGGCAAAATTATGTCATATGCATCATTCTGTACACATGTCTCCCTACCGGCCAATCACAGCCCAGATCATACACTGCCGAGCTCTTCAGGAAGTACACTGCAGTGTTTACACTGGTCTAGGAGTTTAGCATGTAAGTCCCCAACCGCTGCTCGTAGAGGGACACGAAATACCTCTACGGATAGGTCTCGGCTCGGCGAGGCGGACGCGGTGGTCTGAAGGTCTGGTCCGCGGCGAAAAACGGCCGAAAAAAGCAGACGCGACCGCGGTTTGCTATACCGCTACTGACCACTAGTTGAGCAACTTACACAGTATAGCTTTAAGTAAATCTACTTAGTTACTTTCCACCATTGGCCAAGCATCCATGCATCTACAGAAACACAGCTGTCTTTGATATAATGACTGGATTCTAAACATTGACGGCTGCCTGGCCCACAATAAGCTACCTGGCCTGGCGGAGACCTGTGCTCCGAGGAGCACTTATTCCTACTTTATACTGTTACTATTGAGCTCCAGCACCTAATCTACGTTCTTAGCTTACGGATGAGTGGTTTATTTCACGTTTCTAGGGGGGTGAAAAACGAAACATTTTATCATTATAATTATTTAAATGAATTTAAGCACATTTTAAATTAAAGGCTTATTATGCACCCTCCTGTGTATTCGGATCATTTTGTGGCCCCATAATTGATGGTAATCTAATTACTACTACTTACAGGCCTGCACAGATGGCCTCATTATTACAATAGTTTTGCAGTGGCTTCGGAGATCACCTGAAACTATATCAGATCTGTTAGTGCATGCTGTACAGCAGTGGTTCTCAACCTGTGTGGGTCGGGACCCCCAATGCCCCCTTATCAAATTTACCAATTTAATGATACTGTAGTTTAAAGGAGCTATAGTCAACTTTTTCTTGAAAAACGGATGCTAAAATAAAAATAATGTTTCGAAAATATTTTATAAAAAAATAAGCTTCATATATGTGTTTCAATTAAAAAATGACCACAAAAAGCGGAAAAATAAAGATAAAATAATCATTTTGGCCCTTTGTTTACATTTTTCGGACCCTGTAAATGTAAACAAAGGACCAAAATGATTATGTTATCATTATTTTTCCGCTTTTTGTGGTCATTTTTTTATTGAAACACATATATGAAGCTTATTTTTTTATAAAATATTTTCGAAACATTATTTTTATTTTAGCATCCGTTTTTCAAGAAAAAGTTGACTATAGCTCCTTTAAGTTTCATAGATGAAATGATAGATGACAGTTTCCAGGAGCCGTAGACTACAGCAGTGGTTCTCAAGGTTCTCAGTGGTCGAGGACCACCAAATTAATAGGCATTTGGCCAGGACCCCTAAATGTTTTGTGCCAAATGACCCCAATAAAAGATTTGTGTTGTTAAAGTGTTTTAAAAATGTCAAAATGTTGACATTTATTTCACGATCTACAAGCTCATAACGTTTCGTAGTGTAATGCATTGTACATCGGTTATTTTATAACCCCCTCAATGACCCCTGGGGGTCCCCGTACCACACTTTGAGTAACCACTGAACTAAGATGGCAAAATAGTCATCTGACCTGGAAAGATTATTCGGGGACATAAAACTTACGGATTGTAGCTTTAAGAGGAGGCAGCGGACTCCAAAAATTCGATAAAAACACCCCTAAGACTAGTGGTTGTTGTACTTGTGTTGGAACACTTCAGCTCTGCAGCTGTGGAGGTCTGTGGGCCAGAGGTCTGTGATCCTGCCTGCAGCCATGGAGTGCAAAGAAGCACACGGCTGCACGGAACAGCTGATCACGTGTCTGTCAGGTGGAAAGGAACCACACATGAACAAAACTGTTACTTTTCAGGATTCAAATTCTAAAACAGCAAAAGCAGCAGCTCTGCCAGCTCGAAAAGCGACGAGTTTCAAGCTGACAGCAGGGGCGTCAATTGGGTATGGCAGGGGTATGCAGCTGCCATAGTCTGGGTCCAGGGGGGAGAATACAAGTTACTTTGAAATATAAATCCATGAATGTCTCTTTGTCTATCTGTGCTGGTTATGTTGTTAAATTACATTAAAATAACTACAAATGCAAAATGTAACAAGGTGTTATAATTATATTCTCCACACTTTTATTCCCCCCCCACCTTGACAGAATAGTATATTCCCAGGTCAGCTGCACAGGTGCAATTCATCATTGTTGTGGCACGTTTACTATTATGCCAAGTTTAGCCGCACTTGAACAACTGTTCCAGACTGCCATATCCAGCCCAAGAAACCATCGAAATGTTTTGGGGGAAAAAATAGAACTTCTTAAAATAAATGTTTCATTCCTGTTGCTAAGGTATGGCAACATGACTGGTGTCTTGCACGCGCGCGAAGGCACGCGTGCAAGACACCAGTCATGTTGCCATACCTTACCTTTTTCTGAACTGACGCCACTGGCTGACAGATCTGCTACTTTTGATACCTTTGTGTGATGACGCTGTAGTACACAAGTTAAAATCTGATCAGATAAGATGTTTCTGCCCGACAGCAACGATATGCTGTATAGCACATACGATTTACAGTTTAGGCATTTAGATGACACTCTTAATCCAGAGCGACTTACAATAAGTAAGGTAATACAAACAAGACACGTAATAGGCGTTTCAAACAACATTCAATAACACAAGTTGTGGACAAGGTACTCAACCCCTGTACTTATTCTTCTTGGTCAAATATCAATTTGTAAGTGAAAAATGCTCAAATTTGTACTTGAGTTAAAGTCTTGAGTAGCTACTTGCCCTTAAAGAAATACAAAATAATTCCAAAGTACAGTACATGTTTTCCCGCCGGGGGGCGCTGTGGGCGCTGGGGGCGTGTTCTCTCCTCCGCGTCATCAGCGCCCACACCCTAGGTGGGGTTGGCGAAAGGGCCTTTCTGTGTGGAGTTTGCATGTTCTCCCCCCGTCTCCTAGGAAACATGCAGTAATCCTGGTCTCTATAAAGCCTCCCCCTGGCCAGCCGGGGCGCCTGATGTAGGGGAAAGGACCTGGTTGGAATAACGTGTTCCTTCCATGCGCTACGTCCATACCGGGGAAATCCTCCCTGTCAGGTGAAAAGAAACAACTTGGACTACTCATGCATAGAAGGAAGCATGAGGTCAGTCCGTTGTCTCCCCAGGCACGGCAGAGGGAGAGCAGAGCCCAGGATTACATAGTTTAGGCAATTGTCACTGGGTAAAAAATGGGTTACAAAATCGTGGGATAAAAATTAAAAATATATATATATAGTTGAGTGAAAGTCACAAGTACTCAGAAACACAAAAAATAAATAAAAAATAGGCCTATACAGTACAGATACTCAGAAAATTTAGTCCTACTCAAGTATGGTATTCTATATTTTGTTACTGTGTCCACCACAGCCAGGCACGCAGCTGATGGAATAGCAGCTGATACTGAGAGTATGTGGGAGGTTTCATGCAACGTTCAATAACACTTACTGTCCTCGTGCCCAGCAGGGAATACACTGTTAGTGATGGCACCCACCAAGCACTTCCACGGTGGCAGCTGAAATAACTAATACACGTAGGAGTCTTCACATAACATTCAATAGGATTTATTGCCCTCATATCCAGCAGGGAACAGCCCTGAAGCACTAGGCACTTCCGTGGCGGAGCTGGCAGTGAAGCTGAGGTAACCACAATGATGATGCAACAAATTACACTCTGGCGTTTAAACCACAATATTCAGTGCCACTTTTATCGTCCTCCTCCTGGCTGAGGCAGAAACTGTTTGTAAGGACACTACTGTGACATAGTACGGCTCACTCGCAAGCCATGCAATCACAGCTTAAAAGTAAAACGAAATCTCACGACTGAAAAATGTTGTGTGGTTCCTCCTGTTCTTTCTACATACTGCCAACCAGTTGAGGAAATCATAGTTCGAGGGTTTAACCTTTGCTTTTATGAAATATCCGAGACCATTAGGGTTTTATGGAAATTGCTTCTGAACATAATATTGTTAGTTTGACCCAGGGTTCGAGTTATGCGGGGGCCAGTGGGAGCTTAGCTCCCATAGTTAAAGTCTGGGACCCCATAGTCAACAACCCCCTTTGGGGTCTCTTTTTTTCTAAGTGTGTTTTTTTTTTTTTTTTCTCTTTTTTTTTTTTTTTTTTATGTTCCATTGGAAGAATTTATATTATTTATGTTAACTAGATATACTAAATAAACATGTTAGACAGTAAGACTGAACAATGACATCACACCGTTTAATCCTACTATTAATTTTATTATTATAAATCAGGCGCATTTAATGTGGGGTGTGAGTCTTCCTTTACCGTCCGGGTTATAACACACTCGCTGCAATGGTTCCTACCTTTCCCCCAGCTGGATGCAGACCTACCCAGCTGCGTGGTCTCGCCATGGCCTGGGCATAGGCTAATCTAGGAACCACTGCATCGAGTCTTTGCACTTCTAGCCACGGCCCGGACGGCAAAGGAAGGCGGACACGCCGGAGAGCAACAAAACAACCAAACAAAACAACGCTGTCTTAGCAAGAGTCTTGCTAAGACAGCGTTGGGGGGAAAATATTGCCGATCGGCAAGTAGAGGCTCTGACATCAGTGGCGTGAAGTAGGAGCTATTGGCTACTTCTATTTCCAGTACAATTTCAAAATAAACATGTGTTGAATGATCGATTGTATAGACAAAAAAAAAAAGAAAAGCTCTTGTTTTGAAATGTGCTTCTGGGCACTGTTCAGAGAGGAAATGGCTTTCAAAGGACTTCCCTTTTAACTTGTCTGAACGTCTGTCTCTCCGTGCGTAACTGATGCGTCATGGACTCGGTGGATTATAACAATACGGCCATAAAGGAATATACAGAACACCAAGACAACACAACCTAGGCTATGAAGACATTAAACATCGCCCTCTGCTAGCCCTGGCGTCCTCACTGGTGAGTCGTGGGCTCGTGGCTATAGACTTGTAATGATGAATGAATGCTATGTTATGCTGCTGTGCTGCCTGGCTAGGCTAACGTTTGGGCTAGCTAGTGGCTAATGGCTATGGTGTACCAGAACCATCGCCAATGAAGCCTGGGTTTCCGAGGCTAGCTGTTTCCTAACACTGGGGTCTGGACCGATGTGGCAGACACGTTGTATGGGTCACAACGCACTGAACACAGTGCGAAGCAACTCGTTGTGAGCTTGTACATCTGCTATTTTCACTACTTGTTTGGTACAAGGTAGTAATGTCTCTTGGTTCACGGGCTAAAAAGTTTGGGAACTATCATACTTGCTGTTGTAGACAGGTTCACGGGCTAAAATGTTTGCTTGCTGTTGTAGACAGTGGTGTAAAGTAACTAAGTAGATTAACTGAAAAGCTCTGGGAACTGAATGATTTTATGAAACTGGCACTTGTTGTCTGACTGTTGGTACCAAGAAATCCAGACTATATACCGAAAAGTACCTGATTTAATATGATTTAATATAGGAAAATACTCGTTTTAGCCGACTTTATACCCGAAAAATAGGGCCCCCATAACTATGGGGGCCACCCCCATAACTATGGGGGCCCTATTTTTCGGCGGCGCCTTTGGCGCCGCTAGAGGGACCCCATAGCTCTCGGAGTATAACTCGAACTCTGGTTTGACCACTTCTTAATGCTCTAATCTTAAGATAATAATCAAAACGAGCCAATCTACAAGCTCTCAATTCATCACAGACACATTGAGAGCTTGTACAGTATGCCTATATTATAGGCAATTTTCACTGTACAACATGCTTCAATAGAAGATATGCTGGCTTCTTATGGAAACCAAATGACTGAAGTCAGTTATGGCTTGTGGCGACTGACATTAATTAAACTTTAATTAATGTGCAATAGACCTACAAGTAAACATTCAGTTATAAATCACACCTACATTTAACATAGATAGACAGACAAGCCTATATTATCCTACATCTTACACCGTGCTGTAACATTTCATCCCTCGGCCTTTTTATACTAGTAGGTCTAAAGATGAGTAGAGTAAAGACTAACAACGGCATATAAAAATCTCTATCACTCTCCCTCCGTCTCTTGCCTCTCTTAGTGGGCTGCTCTTATTATGTTTATTGTTTATTCTACGTGAAACCTTTCTCCTCCTTCATACTTTCACCTAGAAGCTTCGTTCAAACCTTCAACTGTTCTACTTCTTTGGAAATCGTATACAACACAGTGAAATGTTCTCTACTTTTTGAAATATTTACTATACACCATGGGTCTTCAACAGGGGGTCCGGGACTCATATTCTCATATTCTGAGAACTTTAGCCAAAAATAGCAGATCTACAAGCTCACAACGCCTCGCGCTGCGGGCGTTGTGAGCTTGTAGATCGGCTATTTTCGGCAAAGAGCTTTGGTGTTGAGGGGAAAAAGAGCAGACTAAGTACAGAGTGAAAGGTCAAGTTTATTAAGTCAAGTTGGTTCAAGTGGTTAAATATCTGAAAACACAAATTGACATGAATCCAGAAAACCCTGATCATTGTGCTGTCAAACGATGAAACTATATGTAATCTATGAAAAGGTTGCAGGGGTCCCTGCTTCATCTCTCTCTCAACTAAGGGGTCCTTGGCCTGAAAACATTGAAGACCCCTGCTATACACTATGTAACTTTCCCATTCCACCCTGGATTTGAAACAGGTTTCCTGTACAAGTGTTGACATTTTTACCATAGAGCCAATAGAGCCTCAGGGGATGAATTGAATCTTGACCATCAGGTCCAAATTCAAAATTCACAAAATACAACCACCCAAAGTTATATTGTATTAACATATTCTACAATACAGGAAATTACATTTTATTCATACAAGAAAGTTACATAGTGCTGCTTTAATATTAAAACGGTAATGTAAAAACAAAAAAATAAAAAACTTGTAAACCCTGACCACTCGACAGATCGATTTTCAAACATTTTCCAAAAATAGCAGATCTACAATCTTACAACTGTTGTAAGCTTATAAATCTGGCCCGTGCAGTTTTTTGATTTACGAAGCCTAAACAATTGAACAAACAATGTCCAATTCCAAAAACACAATTAAATCGTGGTAATCGCAATTATTTGTATGACAATTAATCTAATCGTCGACTTACATTTTTGTAATGGTATGACAGTTGTGTCACACCAAATTCTGGGCCCTGGGTACAAGGATTCACTGCGGGCCCCCCATGAATGTTCTTCATAGGGGGAGGGAGTTTAACCCATTTAGACTGGGAATGCATTATTATGCATTATTTTGTGCTTTAACTATTGAAAAATAGCAGATATACAAGCTCACAGCGGGCTGCGAGCTTGTAGATCTGCTGTTTTTGAAAAATCATAAAAATGTGTGCAAGTCTTTAAATATTTTTTTTGAAAAATTACTTCCAGGGACCCCCCAGAAGCAAAACTTGAGTTAAAAATGTTCGCTTGAAAAATACATTCAAAGATTTGCACACATTTTCACGACTTTTCAAAAATAGCTACAAGCTTGCAGCACGGCACTCGGTGCTGCACTGTGAGCTTGTATATCTGCTATTTTTCAATAGCTAAAGTATAAAATAATTAAGGCCCCTCCACCTTGGGCCCTAGTAACTCAGTCCCACTTTTCCCCCCCTTGTGACAGCCCTATTCTAGCTGTTATCTCAAGGCCAGAGTCAAGTGGGAGATATAAGATCAGCAGCCCAACATAATATAAAATCAACCTTGGTAAATCTAACAACTCATGACCCTGGGACCTCGAAGACATCGAACATTTGTTACGCTTGTTAAGAAAGAATTAACGCTTAAGCCCAGGCCTGCCTCGCCTGTGATTAATATTAATGAAACGCTACTACACACACACACACACACACACACACACACACACACACACAACTAGTAGATGCTCGGAGAGAACATCTTCAACCTTAAGTGAACTCCCCAGTGCACGACCATGCCGAGTACGCACAGCGAGAATAGCTAAGCAAAGCCGAACGAATGCACACATTTCACACAGAGCGCGCCCCGAGACTTGAATTTCCCCTTAATTTGATGCTCATGATCGTTATTAAGTATTCACTTAAAACAGGGGTTCTTCTTAGAGTAATTATACTCTTACTCTGTTGCTCATGATCGTTATTAAGTATTCACTTAAAACAGGGGTTCTTAGAGTAATTATACTCTTACTCTGTAACTACTCTGCTACCAGCACATCTAGAAGAAATTATACACGCATGCACGCACACGCACGGCACACACAGAAAATATAAAATGCATACTGTATCGGGCATGGTTTACTGGTGCCACAAAAAAAATTGTAAATCATCCATCCATTTTCCAATAGATTTACAAAAATATTTATATCAATTATTTTAAGTCTATAGAATCAAGCCATCCAGGACCTTGGTGAATCATGACCATAAAACCTTCTTCTCTTCTGTGAAAAGAATTATTAGACATTTAATAATACAATACACTACATTTAATAAATACAATTTTTTGCGGTTTATTGTGTTTTTTTTTTTTTTTTTTATTTCCACAGAATCAAAGGTTTTATGGAAAAAGATTCTGGTCAATTTCTTTTGTGGCACCAGTAAACCACAGTCACTGCTATGCCCTATTATGTACACAGTCAGACACAGAATCCCCCCCACCCCACACATACGCGGCTACTATAACTCAAGCACTGCATGTTATTAATAATTCATTCACTGGATTATTTATTCAGAATAACCTTATCAGGGTCTCCTAGGGCACTAGCAGTACTATGGATTAGCCAGTCCCATTGAGATACATGGTTCCCCTCCCAACACGCTCAGCCTCTCTCGTGTCTCCCTTCCGCCTCTCTTTGAGATATGTGCGCACATGTGCAGCAACTTGAAAGATCTAAAGTCAAATTAAAGTCCATCAAACTGTAGTAAACATGACCTGAATGCATGAGTCCATTCGAACTTAAGAGATAAGAGATACATTTTAAGTCGTGGTTCTGTAAGTGGGGTCAATTGGACTGTAACAACTACTGCATGTGTTGTTTGTTTGTGCAATTTCAGAACAGACCTCTGTCAGACAATTGCTTCTCTTTATTGACCTTGTTAGCAGTGGAACTGTGTTGCTAAGGAACAGCTGGGGTCAGGGGCGTCAATTGGGTATGGCAGGGGTATGCAGCTGCCATACCCTGGGTCCAGGGGGGGGGAATAAAAGTTACTTTAAAATATAAACCATGAATGTCTCTTTGTCTATCTGTGCTGGTTATGTTGTTAAATTACATAAAATAACTACAAATGCAACATTTAACAAGGTATTATAATTATATTCTCCACACTTTTATTCTTCCCATCTTTCTTTTTTTTTCTTCTAATTTTTATCCCACGATTTTGCAACCCATTTTCACCCAGTGCCAAATGCCTATGTAATCCTGGGCTCTGCTCTCCCTCTGCCGTGCCTGGGGAGACAACGGACTGGCCTCATGCTTCCTTCAATGCATGAGTAGTCCAAGTTGTTTCTTTTCACCTGACAGGGGGGATTTCCCCGGGATGGACGTAGCGCGTGGAAGGAACACGTTATTCCAACCAGTTCCTTTCCCCTCCATCAAGCGCCCCGGCTGGCCAGGGGGAGGCATTATCGAGACCAGGATTACTGCATGTTTTTGTGAGGGTATCAACCCTTGGAGACACAGGGAGAACATGCAAACTCCACACAGAAAGGCCCTATCACCGACCCCACCTAGGGTGTGGGCGCTGATGACGCGGAGGGAGAAACACGCCCCCAGCACCCCCAATTTGACAGAGTAGTAGCCTATATTCCCAGGTTCCGCAGGTCAGCTGCACAGGTGCAATTCATTATTGTTAATTGTGGCACGTTTACTATATTATGCCAAGTTTAGCCGCACTTGAACAACTGTTCCAGACTGCCATATCTAGCCCAATAACCATAGAATTTTTTGGGGGAAAAAATAGAATGTACTTCTTAAAATAAATATATCATGCCTGTTGCTAAGGTATGGCAACATGACTGGTGTCTTGCGCGCGTGCAAGACACCAGTCATCTTTTATGCCCACCGTATGCCCATATATGGAGTTCCCTGATGTCATCAATATTAATGATGCCCTGTTAGAGAGATCCCTGTGATGCCAGGGGGAACAAATCCCTTTTATGCCCTTATATGGAGATCCCTGTGATGCCAGGGGAACAAATCCCTTTTATGCCCATATATGGAGTTCCCTGATGTCCACATCACTGTGGTGGGGCCTCGCCCTTTAGGGCAAGGTCGTTTGTCGCCCTGAGGCGTCTTACTAGTAATAATACATGTTATTTATAATGCACTTTAGTACAGTACAGAATAAAAACATGGCATAAAAACACTGGGTAAAACATTTCTAAATACATGGGGACTAAAGTCCTAGGGGGTAAAACCAGAAAAGCGAACGGAAATGCTTATTAAAAGGAAAGTATTTAGTACTCTCTTGAAAACATCAACAACAGACTGTGGAGCTCTCAGGTGGTCAGAGAGTGAGTTCCACAGTCGACGGTCAGCTGAACATTAGTCCATTTGGTTACATTTGTACACTCTTGGGAGTTACAGACCTGTAAGGGTCCATTTGGTTCCTAAGTTACTATCAATAATTTAGCTACGGACCGCCTTAGAGCCTCCTGAAGGACCCCTGGGTGTCCCCAGACCCCACTTTGGAGAACCACCGATGTACAGAGAGAGTGATGCTTTGAGAGAGACAGTTAGCCGGCCATATGCACTCCCCATATCCCCCAGCAGAGGTCACCCTTAAAGTGTCCGTATGCAGGGGTCACCTTTGCAGGATGCCACCACTTTGATTAGCTCATGAATCTTAATGCACTCCATGTACCTGCTGCCTATACTAGAACCATCTTCCTATCGGAGCTCCCAGGGTGTGTGCCTTTGACAAAAGTGTTCACACAGCACCAGGGGCGTCGCACCAAATTCTGGGCCCTGGGTACAAGGATTCACTGCGGGCCCCCCATGAATGTTAATATATCTGCTATTTTTGAAAAATCGTGAAAATGAAACCTATGTCAAGGACCCCCAAGATGATATGTATTTGGCCACGGACCCCGATCTCAAAATATTTAGTTCCAGGGACCCCCAGAAGCTAAATTTGAGTTAGAAATGTTCGCTTAAAAAAAATACATATATTCAAAGATTTTCACACATTTTCACAACTTTTAAAAAATAGCAGATCTACAAGCTCGCAGCGCGGCACTCGGTGCCGTGCTGTGAGCTTGTATATCTGCTATTAGGGCCCCTCCACCTTGGGCCCTGGTAACTCAGTACCACTTTCCTACCCCTTGTGACGCCCCTGCACAGCACACACAAGGCTCACACCCTGACATTTATTGTTTATTGTTGTGTTATTGGCTGCCCATGTGTCATTGAGTTGAGATGTGGGTTATGGGTGTATTGTGATGTTGCGTCGTGTTTTATTTACCGCCCTCCCTCTCCTCCCTGTTGCTCAAGAGATTAAAGTTAAAATCCAATTTAGATAGCATGTTATTTAGACAGATGCCAGGTTAATTTGTTGACCTTGCATATCCTATAGTTTGTATAAATTCAATGTAGGCCTATACATTTAATTATTGACATAATGTTTAGACTGATGGTAGTTTCTTGGTTTACCTATGATCCTAGATTACTGAGGCACTACCCTGTCTCTATGCATTTTTGATTGAATTCACTTACCTTGCTTACTGTAAGACAAGTCTCTCTTGATTGAGAACGTTTGGTAAATGCCAAAATTGTATACTGTAAGTCCTAAGCTTTGGAACTGCAATAAACGTATTTCTGCATAAAAAGGTTGTCATGACTCATACAGCTTCCTTCGAGTCGCCAACCAACCCAGCACCACCGGTAGGTTATTAGGCCTACATCCAGGGGCGTCACAAGGGGTAGGAAAGTGGGACTGAGTTACTGGGGCCCAAGGTGGAGGGGCCCTAATAACTTTATCTATTGAAAAATAGCAGATATACAAGCTCACAGCGCGGCACCGAGTGCCGCGCTGCGAGCATGTAGATCTGCTATTTTTGAAAAGTTGTGAAAATGTGTGAAAATCTTTGAATATATGTAGTTCTAACTCAAATGTTGCTTCTTGGGGTCCCTGTAACGAAATATTTTGAGATCGGGGTCCGTGGCCAAATACATATCATCTTGGGGGTCCTTGACATAGGTTTCTTGCACACATTTTCCTGATTTTTCAAAAATAGCAGATATACAAGCTCCCGCCGCGCTGTGAGCTTGTATATCTGCTTTTTATATCTATTTTTCAATAGTTAACATTCATGGGGGGCCCGCAGTGAATCCTTGTACCCAGGGCCCAGAATTTGGTGTGACGCCCCTGCCTACATCAGTGTTAGAAGCTGCAAAAAAAAATCAAATAATTCATCACCTACTGTGAGCCGCCGCTGCAGACCCTAGGCTCCGGACCGGTGACGGCCACTGCTACCCGCCATCAAGCATGGTCAGTGGTTACATCGCCAACTGCTGAAGATCTTTCAGGTCGCAGGTGGTGGTAGGACAAGCAGGCAGATGATAATGTCCTGTTGTTTTACAGGAGAAGTGACAGACAGAACCTTTTATTGTTATCAGACTGGTCAGTCATCTGAATATATTGACATGATGCTTGGCAATCTTTGCTACTTTTGTGTGACACTGAAGTATGATGAAGTAAGGCACTCATTTACTAAAACAAGTTGAAATATTGAGATGCAATGTTTCTGCCCAACAGCAACATCCTGTTCACCAGCTGGCGATTTTTAATTCAAAGCATGGATTATGATTTAAGCACTATTAACAAGAATAGAAACCCAAATGAGAAAGGAACCTTTTTTATATTCTGGAGCAGTCCTGTGAAATGGGTTGCCTGCAGACCTCAAATGAATTGGCACTATTGCCAACTTTAAGTCATCCAAGAACTTTTTGAATAACAACCAGTCCTGATTTTAAATGTTTTCACAAATGCAATTTTTAATTTCCCTTCCCCATATGTCACAACATTTAAGGACCATGATGGCTTTATCGAGCCATCTTTTTATCTTGTGTGTGCATTACACACTGTATACGGTTTGATAAAACACATGGCTTATCAGATTTAGTATTGGCCTAACTGAACACTCCTGCAGTTCTGTTTCAGGCATTCATCACTTTCGCCCCTAGGTTTGGAAGCAAGCTGTCCCACAGGGGTGGGTGTCTGGCTGGGGTCTGGCAAAGAGTCTCACACACAAAATTCAGTTACATTATGGTATTAAATCTAAGAATGTAATTCAGTACACCCTCCGTTACAGTTGTAGTGCTATAGTAGGGGTCTTCAACAGGGTTCCGGGATCCCTAGGGGGTCCTACAAAGCTTGATAGAAACGTCTCTTTTTTTATATCAACCACTTGAACCCTAGTGTCCATATTCCAAGAACTTTAGCCAAAAATAGCCGATCTACAAGCTCACAACGCCTTGTAGATCGGCTATTTTTGGCAAAGAGGTTTGGTGTAGAGAGAAGAGCAGACTAAGTACAGAGTGAAAGGTCAAGTTAATTAAGTATTGACTGTTCAAGTGGTTAAATATCTGAAATTGACATGAATCCAAAATATACTGAGGATAGTGCAAGTCAAACAATTAAACTATATGGATCTCTGAAAAGGTTGTGGGGGTGTCCTCTCTCTCTCTCTCTCTCTCTCTCTCTCTCTCTCTCTCTCTCTCTCTCTCTCTCCTCTCTCTCTCTCTCTCTCTCTCTCTCTCTCTCTCTCTCTCTCTCTCTCTCTCTCTCTCTCCTCTCTCTCTCTCTCTCTCTCTCTCTCTCTCTCTCTCTCTCTCTCTCTCTCTCTCTCTCTCTCCTCTCTCTCTCTCTCTCTCTCTCTCTCTCTCTCTCTCTCTCTCTGAAGAACCCTGTCATTAGCATACACTGCATTGTTATCCAAAGTCAAGTGATAGGAATACTGTAGATTCAAGACCAGGCCGTTTTCCTTTCATATCTCTTTTAGTAAACCAATAGACCAGTGATTCACTACATTAAGAATGTGTTAGGCCAAGCCACACACCTAATGCAGACAGGCTGAATTACAGATTGCACCTTTCAATATCACAGTTCGGGCTCTTGAATTGAAGTGTACAGGCAGTCCATCGATGAACCGATCAATTTGAGCCCTTCTGGGACTTATAATTTGGGGCCCGGGTGGCTGGTGTAGCCGTCTGGGCACCTACTGTAGGCTGTTGTATCCTACTGGCTGGCCTGCCAGTGAGGAGCCTCCAACAGGAGAGCGGAGAGCCTTCTTCACCCACCCCAAACTCCCTAACAGGTGCCCCCTAAACCTGTAGGAATACATGTATTGACAATTATCACCCTCCGCACCTGGCTCCCGCGAACACTGGCCAATTCGTACTAACGCCCCACAAAGCTGGATGCACCACGGGGGATTCAAACCCATAAAACTCCATGGTGTTGTGCAGGGACTTTTACCACTGTGTCACCTGAGCGCCTAAAAATAATTATAATAAAAAGTCACACCCAGTGTGAAGAGAACGTGCCTTTTGTGAGGGTCCCGTGAAGCTTGGTCAATACACAGCTCTGCAGGATGGACATACGGATGGATGGACATACACATAGAGCCAGATGTAGGAGCGGTTAGTACCGCTCAAAAACATTTAATATACTGTATACTATAACAGGTATGCAAGAACCATGGCCTGCTGTGTTCTACACCAGTGTTTCTCAAACCTTCAAATTTCAAGGTCTCCTCTTAACTCTGACGGTGTACAAATGGAACCAAATGAACCCTGTTACAGACTTGTATGGGTCAATTTAGAGCCCCCTAAAGGAACCTACAGAGTCCCTAGAATCCACTTTGAGAACCAATGTTCTACACAACATTGCAAATCGGCATGGAGTACTCCACTTGAGCCACCTATTGAAGCTGAGAACAGGGCAGCACTGGCACTGCACCAATGACTAATCGCTTGTTTTTTGAAGTAAGGATGCATAAGTAGACACATCAAGCAAATTCAAATGTATTAATAATTTATTAACCCATTAAGACCGGAGGCATATTCTACAAACACCTTCTAAATCAGTAGGTCTCAAGTAATTCAAATTGATTCAACCTTTTTAAAACACTCTAAAGATTTTTTCAGAACTGTTCAAGAATAGCACACGTACACGCTCGCAGCGCGGCACAAAGACGCTTTCCCGGTTTAATGGGTTTAACGGTTACTGAGGGCCCTTGAAATCTCCTCCACTGCAGTCGCGATCCTCTCCACCCCTTCCTCCATCGCAGTGGTGATCCTCTCCACCCCTTCCTCCACTGCAGTCGCAATCCTCTCCACCGCCCTCAGCAACTGCACCTGGTTTTGGAGGAGGAGCGCTGCTGACACGAACTTCACCTCCACCGGGTCAGGTGCAGACGGGGCGGCTGACGCACCAGCCCCGGGGTGGGCAGCAGTGGCAGGCCTCTCGCCATCAACCACCCGTGAGGGTGGTGGAGGAGAAAGAAGAGGAGGAGAAGCACCAGCAACAACAGGAGCAGCAGGCCCTGTTGAGCGTGGCGAGGACCCCGACTGCTGGTACTGGTGGGGAGAGGGAGCAGAGGCCACGGACACCGATGGCACTTCACCTATGGGGCATAGAGGTGGGCGTGGATTACTGGTGCAACTACATTTTTCCCATAGAGATTTACAAAAATATTTATATAAATTATTTTAAGCCTAGAATCAAGCCTCCAGGATCCTGGTGAACCATGACCATGAAACCTTTGTGATTCTGTGAAATTTTAAGGAGCTATAGTCAACTTTTTCTTGAAAAACGGACGCCAAAATAAAATTGTTTCGGAAATATTTTATAAAAAAAGATTAAGCTTCATATATGTGTTTCTATTCAAAAATGACCATAAAACGCTTAAAATAATGATACAATAATCATTTTGGCCATCGTCAGGCTGACTTTGTTTACATCCATATAAAAGAATAGAAGAGGGATGTAAACAAAGTCAGCCTGACAATGGCCAAAATGATTATTTTATCATTATTTTACGCTTTTTGTGGTAATTTCTGAATAGAAAAAAAGCGTAATCTTTTTTATAAAATATTTTCAACATTATTTTTATTTTAGCATCCGTTTTTCAAGAAAAAGTTGACTATAGCTCCTTTAAAAATGGCTAAACGAAGGGTATTATTAAATGTAGATGATATAATTAAATATTCAAATCATATAATTTATATAAATATTTTAGTAAATATAAGGAATGGACGATTTTAGTTGCACCAGTAAACCACGCCCACTGTGATGCCCTATTAAAAATTATTCACAATTATTTGATTAAATGTTTTGTATTTATCAACAAGATTGTCCCGTTTATTAGGGTTAGGGTTAGGGTTAGGGTTTAGTTATATGCACCAAGCGAGTGCTGCTTGGAGGGAGACAGGGAGTATAGCCTAGTGTTGTGCTCAGTATCAAATAAGAAGCAGGACAGTTATAAAGTTCATGATGGGTCGATCAAATGCAAGCCATAGAATTTATAATTGTTTACGTACCATCAGATGTAGTTTCCACCTGTGTGGCGTTGGTGTCCAATCCCTCTGCTGGTATGGATATCTCTTCTATTAGGAGAATATTTCACTATTAGGATAATATTTTAATGGTCAAATCATGGGACAGATGTATCCCCTTCGTCCCATCCCTCTCCCTCTTCCTCCATCACCGTCCCCATCATCACATGACGAAAATGTAAATACATTACAACCTGAAAATAATATACAATATGTGTGACTGCGATTTGTTTTAAAATTTCTTCAATCACATTTGGAACAGGAACTGTCTCACCTTCTTTGATGGGGGTGATCACCACTATGGGGTTGAGGTCACGGTGCCCCAGTGTCTTCACCACCTCCTTTGTGTATGGGGTGAAATTGACCTCCATAGCCACCTCTTTATCCCCCTCTGAGATTCCAGAAAACTCAGAGTCCTCCTCCTTTTTAATCTTCTTCGGTGACCGGGCCTGGCCTGAACCACACTCGCCTGGATTATTTTTTTCACAGAATCAAAGGCTTTATGGTATAATTGATATAAATATTTCTGTAAATCTCTATGAGAAAAATGTATGGACGATCTTAGTGGCACCAGTAAACCACGCCCACTGCTATGCCCTATTAAAAATTACCCACAGTGTTTTGATTAAATGTTTTGTATTTAACGACAAGATTGTCCCGTTTAATTCATGTTTATTTACATTTAGTTATATGCAGCAAGCGAGTGCTGCTTGGAGGAAGTAGCCTTGTGTTCATTGTTCATAATAAGAAGCACGCAGGACAGTTATAACGTTTATGATGGGTCGATCAAATGCAAGCCATAGGATTTATAATTGTTTACATACCATCGGATGTAGTTTGCGTGGCGACTGTGTTCAATCCCTCTGCTGAGGTGACCCCGGATATGGAGACCTCTTCTCTTAGGATAATATATTTTACTATCAGGAGAATATTTTAATGGTCAAATCATGGGACAAATGTAACCCCTTCTTCCCATCCCTCTCCCTCCTCCATTACCGTTCCCATCATTACGTGACGAAAATGTAAATACATTACAACCAAAAAAATATGTGTGAGACTGCGATTTGTTTTAGAATTTCTTCAATCACATCAGGAACAGAAACTGTCTCACCTTCTTTGATGGGGGTGATCACCACTATGGGGTAGAGGTCACGGTGCCCCAGCGTCTTCAGCACCTCCTTTGTGTATGGGGAGAAATGTACCTCCATAGCCAACTCATTATCCCCGCCTGAGTTTCCAGAAAACTCGGAGTCCTCCTCCTTTTTAATCTTCTTCGGTGCCCGGGCCTGGCCTGAACCAGGCAAAGCTGGGGCACCTGGCTGCTTCCCCAGGGAGTTATTCCTTTTTCCAAATTCTTGGAAGAATTAACAGGGGAGTGAAAGATGACAATCAGTTGAAATTAACATGAGAGTTGATGCTAACTTTGAACAGTTATTGCCCTCACCTTCCTTTACAGCAGAACCAGCGCCCAGTAACTGCTGGGGAGGGATTGGCCCTAATGGAGGGAGGACAACCAGTGGGCCACCTTCCACTTGGCCCTCCACTCCAGCATCAACCTCTGGGACCCCCTCTGGTGGAGCGGGGCAGGGAACAGGGGCTGTTGGGTCTGTGGCCAAAGTTGAAACAAACTTTATTAGTGTGGTTGCTATACGTCCGAGAGCTTTTATGCCAGCTAAGGTGAACCTGTTTTTTAAGTTATCTGGGTTGTAAGGCCAGATATCTTGGACAATCAGACATAATAATCCTGTCTGTCCAATCAGACAGGATTGGTCATGCTTCACTTGACATCACAATATATAATATACTAGTAAGACGCCCCAGGGCGTCAAGCGACATCGCCCTAAAGGGCGAGGTCACGCCATGTCTTGGTCATCTGGCCAGTGATGTATATCGGACCAGTTACCCATATATGGAGACTCCTGGTACCCATATATGGAGATCCATGTACTGTATATGGAGATATGCTGAGACCCCAAACATGCTTACAGGTACTCAGTTATTTGTTATGTGAAAATCTTATGATGTCTATCACATCTGACATCATACATACTATCGCTTTTATGCCCATACAAGGAGATACCCGTCTGAACCAGCCACACAGATGTGGGCTGTATTCCTCCATATATGGGCATTCCCATATGAAGTCCTGTTCGATATGGGCTTGATATTGATGACATCAGGGGTCTCCATATATGGGCATACAAGTGGTTCTGTTAGAGTGGTTCCCATGACATCACAACATACAATCCCTTTTATGCCCATACATGGAGATCCCCGCCCATATATGGAGATCACTGATCTGAGTATCTGACATCACTGTGATGTCACCTATGATGTCACAGTGATGTGTCAGGGGTACCACAGTGTCAGGCGTGAGAGAGATACGGTCAAGCTGTAACCGTTCACATACTAAACTGCGACCTATGGTCGGCGGTCGCAATAAATGGCCAGCATCAGTGCAACCACACTTGCAATTTCTTAGAATTGCATGTAGTAAATCTTGTCCTTTCTGTTACGAACACGTCCTTACATTTTGAAACAGTAATTGTACTTACTTCCATCAGGAACATCCAGCATGCTGACCATCGGGACCACTGGGTTAGTGGCCCATACGGAACTCCATGATGGTTCCAGTATACGGAACCTTTTTGCCTTTGAAAGGGCTTTGCGGAGCTCAGGGCTCTGTTGAAAAGAAATGTACAACCTGTTCAATTTGAAAGGCATATCACCATGGGCGCTGGCTGGTATAAGGAGTGTGTGAGAGCTATAGCACCCCACTGAGTTCTCACTCATCTCTCTCACTCAACCACATTCCTGCTCAGGCCCGGACTAACTATTGGACTAACCTGTGCTTAAGCACCAGGGCCCGCCGTCTAGAAGGCCCGGTGTAAATCAAATTAAAAATGTAAAATATTTTTTCTCATCGTTATTTCTATGAAGAAGTCTATGGTGAGTCACAGTGAGCGTTAAATGCACGCACACACACTCTCTCTCTCATTATGGTTCAAGCTCTCTCTCTCTCCCTTTCTCTCTCCCCCTCTCTCTCTTTGGCCAAGTGCGCTGCTATGCTGCGGTATATGCAGAGAGGCGATACGATACGAATCGATCAATGTGAGAGAGCGCACTTTCTCCCAAACAGGGAGCCTAAGGACATGCCTAGTATTGTTTATTAGTAGGCCTACTGCCCCGCGCACGTGTACTCCTCCCGCATGGGGGTGCGGCGGCGGGGGGCCCTTTGATTTGGAGAGGCGCCAGGGCCCGGGGATTCTTAAATCGTCCCTGTTCCTGCTACCTGCAAGACTATTTTCACACTTTCATTGTCCTCTAGTTTGAGGGGAACACCACACTCCCATAGAAGCCAATGTGATGTAAATGAACAAAGTAGCCTACATTTACTGAAATAGCCTCGGCTACTGTAGCCTACTTAAGTACAATTTTAAGGTATTTGTACTTTACTTGAGTATTTCCAATTTCCAATACTTTTTACTCCACTACATCTTGGATCCAAATATTGTACTTTTACTCCATTAAATGTATTTGAAAGGTTTAGTTACATTGGTCCTTGTAGAATTGGATTTTTATTACAACACATAGATTAGCCACTAACACTTCAGCCCTATATAGCATACTGTAATCAGTAAAATAGCCGATCTACAAGCTTACTTAAATCAATGGGCACCCCTTTGATATCACTGAATTTTTCAGATAATGCTTTTCATGTGAGAGACTAGGAAAGTCCTTTGTGCCGGTTGCTTTCAAGCTATACAATGAGACACAACGGTCGCTTGACAAGGACAACCGTTAACCAACTTAACGGGAACAACAGTTGTACTGACTCTGACCTCTAAGGACCTTTCCAGGGAGGGTTTGTGTGGCATCTTGCTGTGTTACCAGCATAGTTTTTTCAAAAAACTTAAGATTTATATTTGTAGAATCGGACTTTGGTCTTAATGGGTTAAAAGTAGAAAAGGTACAATAACCAATAATGGACTTGAGCGTAAAAAAAGGACAACCTGCAAGTGGAATAAAAAAAAAGAAAAGAAAAACACCTTCTCTTTCTCCATGGCTGCCTTTTTGGGGTTGATGAGTCGGATGTTGGCCTCATTAAACGTCAGCTTGGTGGGGAAGTCGGTCAAGTTGTTGTTGTTTCCCATCTCCACCAGAATATCTTCCAGTAGCATATGTTCCTTCATGTTCAGTCCGTTCTCGAAGATCAGAACAATGTACTTCTCCTCAGACTCTGAAAAAAGACAGGAGCAAAACGTACTCACGGTAATGAACTTTTCAACCAAAACCCCTATATCAAAACTGTGCACGAGCGATCTTAGCAAAGGCTTATCGTTTGCACCTAACATCCGACACGAATGACTTTGAGACTTTTTTTATTTAGATTTTTTACATGAATGTATCTGTATACTTGTATGCATCTAGCAAGTTTCATGTTTTTATGGGACCTCAAAAATAATGAGATGCTACATCTCAAGGGGTATATATCAGAAAGAGACGTAAAAAATGAATTACACAAAGACACTACCATTATATTTCACCCTGCAGACAAACATCTCAGATTACAACATTGAAATTAGAAGACAATTAAATGATGAATCCCATCTGATCCCACTAGTAACTTTGTACATGCAATTGCAACATTGGTTTGAAAATGGTGGAATCATTAAAAATGAATATGCCGGGTGTATAAATCTCAGGCCATTCCATTACTGGGTAGACCAATAGTTAGTAGTATTGATTCTCTAATTACCAATATTTCTACTGTACTTTTGTTGATTCTCTAACTACCAATGTTTCTACCTTTGTTGACTACTGCCTGAAACCATGGGTTACTTCTCGATTGATTTTGTTAATTAGTCCAAGGAGTGGTGTGGAGGCTGTCAAAAAAATAAAGAAATCTGAAGCAAAAAGATTGCCTTATCAAACCAATACAGCCTGTGTCACACAACTCACTGAATTATATTGACTACAAATTACCTTCAAAACAAAAGTGTATTTTATATATTTCTAGCAAAACAAGGGGACCCTTGTCAGCTTCCCTGTCCTCAATGTACATAGTTTTTAGTTTTATTTTATTTTTAGTTTTGTGTGATTTTATTTTATTACTTTGTGCAATGTGATCTTAAAAAAAAAAGAAAATTAATGGATGGTACTTCAGGAAGAGTTTATTTTGTAACCCGATCAACCTCTACCAATGTTTAATGTAGGCGGAATTTTGTGGCAGGATGTACACACACTTTCCTAAATAAAGAATTGCAAAAAAAAGAAAAGGTTTGAGAAACCACTGACATGCCGCATAGTTTGTGTGTACTCACGCTCCCCAGCAGAGTCGTACCACTGGCCTCCCTTGTCCCTGGACATGTTGAGCTGCGTGCGGAGGCGGAGGCACTCCTCCGGCGAGGTCTGGAAGAAGATAACGGGCAGCTTCCGGATACAGCACCACTCACAGCTGATCAGCTCCGACGCCCGGAGGATCACCTTCTCCAGCGTGTCCGACTTACTGTTTGCTGCCAAACAAACAGCATGTCTAACATATAATGTGATTCCACTTGCAATACCTGTATTGACTAGCGAAGTGTGATGTCACTTCCGTGAAATGGCGTGAAATGTCGCCCTCTAGGGGGTTCATGCTGGTATTGTTTTGTATTCAAATCGCCATTGGGGAATTTGCGATCACCGCATATAAGAACTGTGTTAAAAATATAAACACACCATGCTCTCGGATTGACCCAAATGGATATGAAGCATCGACTAAGGTGGAAATGTACAGATTTACCCAAAGAGTAACACAATAAACGCTAGAAACGAGTTACAACAGGCTATATCAGATATGAATGAATATCATAAACTATGCAGAACCCCCCCGCTGACAGAAACGCGCACATGGTGTGTTTATTTTTTTAACACAGTCCTTATGCGGCGATCTCAGATTCCCCAATGGCGATTTGAATACAAAACAATACCAACAATATGCTCGGTTTCTGACGTTGTGATGTGAAGTTGCGCTGGTCCTGATTGTGTCTGTATGTCCTTATTGCCAGGTACATGTTAATTTTGTTACTATTGTTACATCGTGTCAGAAGCCTACCCAGTCTGTTATTGAGAAGACTCGATGCTGGGGCGCCCGTGGACCTACTGGTCCAGGTGCATACCACATGGGCATTGCGGCGGTGCCGGCGCCGGTGCGATTCCCAATCAGAACGACCTTTGCTGCGTGTCACTCCCCATCTCTCCCCCCATTTCCTGTCAGTCTACTGTCCTATAAATAAAGGCATAAAAGCCCTAAAACAAATATGTAAAAAAAAGAGAAGACACATGCTCTGTTTTCTGACGTTGTGAAACTGCGCTGGTCCTAATTGTGTCTGTATGTCCTTATTGTCAGTGACTGTCAATAAATGGCTGCTGCCAAGCTTCGTCAGAACCTTAGTGACTTCTATCACAACACAACGCACGCAGGCAGAGTTCACATCGCTACACATGGAATAAAGCTAAACTAAATCTCGCGGCTGACACCTTCCGGCAGGTCCACGTCCTAATCTGTGATTTGCTAGTTGCTAGTTTGAACACTTCAAATACGCTCTATTCTTCAAATAAATAGCCCATTTATAAGCTCACAACAACACAACATGCTTCCATATAGTCAGGGGATATCTTTAGAAATAGTGTAAAATCCTGGAATAAATTCCTTACCAAAAAAAATCTTCACCAATGTGTTTGTAAAGGTGTCTAGTAACACATCACACAAAGACTGAAATTCAGTTTCCCTAGGAAAATCTTTGACAGCTAGGGTAATTCTGGGTCTCATTCACTCACTATACACTATACTATAGGGGGAAGAAATCACTCCCAAAAAATATGCTTTAAGTGGGATGTGAGGGGTCTAACTAGGTGTTTTTAATTATTTTGAATCCATTGCAAGCATTTGTTTTGCACCAAAAACATTCCTTGGGCTACTCATCACTAAACCATCATTTTATGGGCTGTTTTTAGCCCAATGAATGTTTTTTTGTGCAAAACAAATGCTTGCAATGGATTCAGAATAATTAAAAACACCTAGTTAGACCCCTCACATCCCACTTAAAGCATATTTTTGGGGAGTGATTTTTTTCCCCCTATAGTATAGTGTATAGTGAGTGAATGAGACCCAGAATTACCCTAGCTGTCAAAGATTTTCCTAGGGAAACTGAATTTCAGTCTTTGTGAGATGTGTTACTAGACACCTTTACAAACACATTGGTGAAGAAATGTTTTGGTAAGGAATTTATTCCAGGACTTTTTAAGATATCCCCTGATTAATAGAAAACATGCTTCCAGGAATCCAAATGACTGACCTTATAATTTGAGAGATATTAGAAAAGCATAACTGGACACTTTTGTTTTGTCAAATTTTAGACTTTTGTTTTGTCAAATATGTTTACGCCTTACTATGATAAGCCAGTCAAACAGTATTGTGGGATACAGTATTTCATGACCATCAGGTAGAAAGGATTTTCACTTACATTTTTCAATTTCAAGCTGGATGTACTCTATGGAGAACTGAAAAGAAACAAACAGTTACTTATTTACCAGGATCATAGATCAAGACTTTTTGCAGTGTGTGCTTTTGGTGTACCGTTTTATTTTATGATTTACATTTTGTTTAGACTTTCCTTCTACACAATATTCTGGCCTGCAATGGAAATGATTATGACGATCATGCAAAACATCATTGTGATGATCTCAAATAATTGCAAATAGGCGATTATTATGTAATAATTGTGACAGGCCCAAGTGTGGACACCAGCAGCACCCAGGCATACTGTGCCCTCCACCCGACTGCCCACAGACTGCAGGGCCGGCGCGCCAAACCCCCCCCCCCAAACCACATAAGCCGCCAAACCACATAAGCAGACCTCAAAATCCCGTAAGATAAACACTCCTATAGAGCAGTGTTTCTCAACCACTGTGCCGTGGACCTTTGGTGTGCCCTTTGAGATGATTTGGAGTGCCCTTTGAAATTTGAAGTCACAATTTAAAGAGGTGGTGCCATGATTTCCCCCCCCTCTAAAACATGATTATCAGGTATTATGATTATACTAGGAGGAAGATTTTTTCCAAAAAAGTATACAGAAAGAGTTAAAATTGGGTTTTTATGTGGCCACACCCCTAGTTCATTAAGTATGCATGGATGTCATGGTGGGTGGTGACCCAGCTGAAGTTAGCCACACCCCACAGTGTTGGGTGAATGGTAATTAGGGGAGGAGTTGATTCTGTGATGTAATTGTATCTGTGTTTTTAACTGACACTTTTGACCACAAGGTGGCAGCCTCCAAGAGAAAACAAACAAATACCAAGAGAATACATAATTGCTCATAAAAACCACACCAGGGGGTCTAATGAAGTACTTTCAACCTCCTAGACACATGAAAAACAGAAAAAGTACAAAACTATGGCACCACCTCTTTAAGGACTTTGCATCAAAAGTAATCAACAAACTATATAAAAACTGGTAAAACATTGACCAAATTGTAAAATTATTTAAGAAAGAGGCAAACATTTTGAAAATAGCCACACGCACGCACACACACCCTTTGTTTAGCCATTTTCAAAAAAAAAAATCATAGAAACAAAGGTTTCATGTTCATGATTCACTGTCATCCTGGATGGCTTGGTTCTATTAATAGGCTTAACATAATTATAATAAATATTTTCGTGAAAGTCTATGAGGAAATGAACAGGAGATTTTTTTTGTGGAACCAGTAAACCACGCCCACAGTGATGCTCTATGCTGCAACCCTTCCCAGCAATTCCTGCATAGAGGGTCCCCCCTGACGTCTACCGCCCCCTCATTATGATCCGCTTTCCCACCATAACGCTGCTCTGGATCCATTCAGCATCAGACCCCTTTCAGTTAGTGAGTAGCAGAGGATCACCCAACTCATACAATGTTCATAATATCAGAAATACTCTTATGTATGCTGTTGGTGGATGTATGGTAAATTACTTACTATGACAGGCATTGTCACCCTCCTGCGAAGCGTCCCAACCCTCACACTCCGACACTCCAGTAGGATGCTACCACACCTGGGAGGGTCCGGTTCCATGCTTAACTTTCCATGCTGCCAGATGGGGATGTGCGAGGGGGAAGGGGGAGAGGATTGCGTTTATCATAAAGGAGAGGGGATTCTTTCTCTGACATCACACTCTGGCTTCACTGTGATGGCACACTATAGATTCCCTTTTATGCCCATATATGGAGTTCCCTGATATCACCAATATTAAGCCCATATCTAACAGGACTTCATCTCCATATGTAATACATGGATCTCCATATATAACCCTAACCCTAACCGATCTACAAGCTCACTTAGAGGGGCTCACACAAGATTAAAGTAGTCAAAAAGAAAAGAAGAAAAAACATCTCTAAAATGAAGGCTTCATGGGGGGTGTAAGTAATACAAACATTTGTTTGGTGAACTACTCCTTAAATGCTTTCCAATAATTAGATAGAGGGGGAGTGGAGTTATGACAGGTGCTGCTGTCATAAAGTCACTCCCCTGGTAAACACACTGTGTGTTTGAGCTCCACAATAGTGCTTTTTGAGGTTCTTTAAATACAGTAGTGTTGTGCTAACACTGTTAGCAGACTAGCTTAATTAGCACATGTTTAACAATTCACATTCGTCCACATTCAATAAACAACTCAAACAGTTACTTTTTTTACTTACAGGCATGCTGATGAAGATGGTGATGATGTCTCCACGAAGTGGTCAAAAGGAATCTATCTAATATAATATTATCTTGCTCATGTCTGCCATCTGCTGTTCTCCTAGGGCTAGGCTGAGCCTCATTAGAGTTGATTGGACTCAGGTTTGTAGCAATAACAGGATCTAGCGTAGTGTTTCTCAAATGGGTGTACCGTGTATGTTAGCTCTGGTCCATTAGCCTATCATTAGTAACGCTAGCCATAAATCATAACTCTTGTAGAGTACTAGAGTGCTTTTAGTTTGGAACGTTTTCTCTTGTAGAGAGAAAACGTCCCAAAATAAAAGCACTCTACAAGAGTTATGATTTAGGTACGCGGGGGTACTGCAGGGGGTACAGGAGAAAATGGGTAATAACAAAACATTGACATTTTTTGTGTGAACCTTCTCATCTGTAAATTGTTAAACCAAATTACATCAATACCTTGACTAGTACAACTAGTTTTTAACCTACTAATTTGCATAACAAAATGACTATTTCTTCGATAACTCCATATAGTCAGGAAATAATATTCCTATATATAGGAATGTATTCCCATATTTGACATTATTCTGATAATATTATCAGAATAATGTGAGGGGTTAGGATATGAGGGGTCTAACTAGGTGTTTTTAATTATTCTGAATCCATTGCAAGCATTTGTTTTGCACGAAAAACATTCCTTGGGCTAAAAACGGCCCCAACAAAACTGTGAAAAGTGATGACTCATCACTAAACCATAGTTTTGTGGGTCCGCGAGGAAGTTTGTTAATCATAAAATCAAAAGTGCAGCCTACCATGGCTATTTGCATGTTTATCTCCTCGTTTCACCAGTAAATCCCAAAATAGTGTTAATACTTCCATAGCCTTATAGGGCGACCTATCTGTCTTCTCTCAAGCCCTGCCATGCCATGTGTGACAGTAAATTAATGTAAACAACCAAGACAAGATGAGCAACCCGGTGTTACACCAAAAGTGTATATAATTCTGTGCCGTGACTGTACTGTAGTCATTCTGATAAGCAACCACCACAGACTGCAACACATTTCTGGTTGGTCTCCTTTTTCTGTGTAAAAAGTGTGGGCCCTACATGCATGCCTCCTCAGGCTCCTCTGACAGAGAATAGCTCATTCATTCAGGAAACAGCGCAAATGTGTCAGATGTATTATTTTCCCTTTGTGGCAAAAGAAAGAACAGGGAATTATAGGTCTTAAATGTAACTAAGTAACGGCATGACATCACATGATTTGTTGTCGTTTCTTGCGTATCTGCTGTTCATATAGTGACGCAAGGGGGATTGTTGTCAACTTTTCCACCCAAAAATCTGGTCTTTGTTTTCCATTTTCAACCCCCGAAAATGCAGTTGAACGGAAGGCATATCTGACATTTCATTTTGCGGAATTTACATGGGAATGGCGTTGTGTAAACACCCTTAAAAAGTTACAGCCACAGAACTAGTACTGGCGCTCTTGAACACAGGGATAAGACAGGGATATAATAAAGAAGAGAATGAGTGGTTCCTAGGCCAGGTTATAGGAGGCGGAAAGTTCCCTAAAAATATGACGTTACAAGGACTACTTTAAAACATTTCTGGGGTAATTTTCAGGTTTACTCTGACTTTTGTGTGCACCTCAGACAGTAATACATTCTTGATTTAATATAGATATTTGATTGCGACCGTAGGTCGCAGTTTAGTATGTGAATGGTCACAGCTTGTCCGTATCTCTGTCTATAACGCCTGACACTGTGGTTCCCCTGACACATCACTGTGACATCACATGTGACATCAGGACTTTGTATGGGAATGTCCATATATGGAGGAAGACAGCCCATATCTGGGTGGCTTCATAAAAAAAAAGTCATTTTGGGGGTGAACTACTCCTTTAATAAAGCAGTTAGGGGTCCAGTGTGAACACACAGCAGGTACAGGTCATGTGTTAAAGCAACATTTTGACACATGGATGACGTGGCGGGTCGGCCCAGGGGGCAAACCAGTGACTTTTGCACTACTCTTAGACTAGCCAGTACCCACTAAGCTACTGGTGTGTGCGTGTGTGCGTGCGTGCGTGCGTGTGTGTCAACTGTGTTTAAATGAGACTTCAAAGCAAAAATGAAAAAAGCCTAGCACATACAGAGCATTTGGCTTTACAGTCCCCAACACAACTCGGTTTTACCATATTTGCCAATGCCTTGTTCAGCTTGTTCCATTTATTTTTTATTTATTTTTTGTATCATCACTTGCATGAGTTCTCTTTCCTGACTGGATACAATTGGTGTCCCCAACTGAAAATGTATTTTAGGTTTGAAAGAGACTAGGGAGGTTGTCCATGGGCCAGAGCCCAGAATTTCATGAAAAGCAATAGATTCTGGTGGCAAATTCTAATTATATTTTTTATGTTTCCACATGCTCATGGAATCATTTAAGCCCTGGTAGCACTCCCAGCTTGGTAGCTTTCTACCTGTTACCACCACTTTTATATGAGAAATAACCAATATTCTCGTGTTTTATTATATTATGTATATATAATATATATTGTGTCCTTATAATGCAATTGAATATGTCAAATCATGCCTGGAATTGATGGGTACTGAATTATAAAACATTGTAATGCAGAAGAATATTACTTAGAAATGCAAAAAGTTAATCTAAATGCAAAAGGTTAATTTGATTAATTGTTTTTTTGAAGGTCACAAAATATGCTTTATTTTCCTAAATATTTAACATACAGACAAGAGACTTGCATTTAGCATTAAAATGTGCACATAAGACTCCATGATGTTGTAAAATATAACTATTAAACAGAAGAGTTTGAGCTTAGGTAATTATGACATCGAAAGACCACGCCCCATTACATTATTATCATTATTATCTTCCTGAGAACCAATTCAGTGGATGGTGTGATATTCAGAGATAATTAATCAAAGTTATCATCATCACTTGCAAGTGCATCTATGTGGTCACCAATTGGTGTCCCCAACTGAAAATGTATTTTGGGAGATTGTCCATGGGCCAGAGCCCAGAATTTCATGAAAAGCAATAGATTCTGGTGACAAATTCTAATGATATCTTTTATGTTTCCACATGCTCATGGAATGGTGTGATATTCAGAGATAATTAATCTAAGTTATCATCATCACTTGCAAGTGCATCCATGTGGTCACCTAGATCATCAGGGGCATTCTGGCAGTCCTTTAACCAACACATTGGGTGCACTTCAGTCCATTTACAAAGCAAGCACAGTTTGAGCAGATTTAAAACGGTTTCAATAGATCTCTGCGACTAGATTGGAGTGATCCAATCGCTCACATAACTGTGGTTACATAAATATTTTCTAAATTGGATCACTCCAATATATGATAGTACAGTACACTACCAGATGGAAGGACGTTTTCTCCCCTGTGAATATGCTGGTGTGTCCTCAGCAGTGTTGGGCAAAGTAACAAGTTATAGTTATTAGTTACTCTCTGAAAAAGTAACTAGTTAATTAAAAAAAAAAAAAAAAAAAGGATTTTGAATTGCTCTGGCTGAAGTAAAACGCTTACTTTCCAAGGCACAGATATAAAAAGTATACCTCATCCACCACTGCAGTTCATTTGGTGGTAAAACAGGACTGGCGGAAGTGTGGGACTGTGGAACTGTGGAAGGCACTCTGCCCCCTGCAGTAGGAAAAAGGGAGTCCCGCATCTGATTGGCCTACCGAGCATTCCATTCTGTGACGCACAAGGAAGCGTCCTTCAGAATTCCAGAAGCTTGCCAGTCCTCTTTTACCAACGCCCCAGAGTCTATACCTTTATATGTTCCAAGGGCTCATGCTCTTATTTTAAAGGCAGACCATCCGGAAGTCAAGTGTTTACACTTCTTTCTTTGACACCATAGCATAGCATGCAACACTACTGGCTTTAGCTTGATGAACAGTATATCAATCACAGCAAATCGCCTGTTCGTTCTTCTGCCTGCGTGTGAGGGTCTCCTCCTCTCTCTCCCTCAGTCTCTCTCTCTGAGAGAAACAGTGTGTTGTTTTACCTCATATAGAGTAACGCAGTAACTTAGCCCTTTACACAAAAAGTTACTTTAACTAACGTTACTGAATGGGAAAAGGACCACGTTACGTTATTAGTTACCAAGAAAAGTAGTTTTGTTACGTAACGCTGTTACAACACAATATTCACCAAAACTGGTAGGTTCTTAACTCACCCTTGTCACACTTGTTTACAACGGAAATGTTTTTCTCAACTGTGGACATGTTGGTGCTTCTTGGATGGATGGATGAATGGATGGATGGATGGATGGACGGATGGACATACATACACACAAAGCCAGATATAGGAGCGGTATTGGCACTGCTCAAAAAAATATATCGAAAATATATCCAAAATTCTATCCTTATTTTGCTTATTAGCAAAAAATCTAATTAAAATAGGCACATCACAGTATGACAAAATTATTGTCTACCTTTTATTATTCTAAGTAGAGTCTCAGAAGTAATAAAACCCAGACGTATCAGTGATGTCAGCATGCTCATCTCCAAATTTGGGCATTGTTTCAGCATGCGGCTGCAACACTGTTTAGTATCAGATGTCAGCATGGAGACAGACGGTCAAACGGCGGACAGACAGACATTCGGTAAATTAATAGTTATTGCCAGACCCATGAAATGGGTAGGCCTACATAAGCAAATGTCGGTCTGTCCGGGTTTTCTATATAAAGGGTATATATGATGATGACATGATGATGACATGCCTACAAAAGGCATGATGTCATAAATGATGATGACAGACAGGGTGTTGGCAGAACCGGGGTCTGGCACAACCAGGTTGACCTGGTCTAGTTAATATAGTCCTTGCCCGGGGGTGTGCACAGCATATGAGGAACTGAATGTAGGAGTCTCAGAAGTAATGCTGTAGAACCGAGACTTAACAGTGATGTCAGTCATCTCCAAATGTGGGTATTGTTTCAGCATGCGGCTGTTACCATGGCAGCGGTGTCATCAGTGATGTCAGTCAATATGTCCATATAAGATCCTACTGTAGCCAATCAAAACAAACAGTTGGAATGTGGAGTCAAATGTGCAAAGGTACAAATCAGCATTTTGATAGCAGAAACAGAAGTTGACCTACAAAGGATGTTAACGTGCTGAGTAGCTGGTGCAGGAAATGGAGACTTGTTCTAAATTATAAATGACAAGAGAACTGAAATCATGCATTTTTAAAATAAAGCCAAGAGGTACCCCCTCAACTATTTTGGAAAATCTGGCAGCCATGGGTTGACTATTCAGACACTAGATACATAGGAATAAGACATGCAGGATTCTTAAAAGTGGATTTAAACAATATTGGAAATTTGGGATATTGTTTAAATCCACTTTTAGGGAGTGAGGCTGTCCACAACCATATATATGCTGTACTTCTTGGGTGTATGCATATGTTTACATAAACCCTGGCTATTATGGGAGATCCGTTGCATATTATATGGAACGTCTCTGGAACAGAAAACTGGGACTGAATATCAACAGAATGGTATGTGCAGAACATCAGACACGAGGCAGAGCCTGTAGCACTTTAGGCTTCAGGACTCACAGAGAGTCCTGAAGCCTTTCTAGTATTGTGCTACCACCATCCTGAGCACACTGACAGGGGGCATATAGGCATGGAAATAGCCATTCCTGGGATCTGCTCATTCTGCTGTGAGTTCTTCAGAAGGTGGAGTGTTCTGCTACAGGAGTAATTTCAGCATAAAGTAAAGTAAGTCAAAAAATAATAAACTAGAAGCAGTGCTCTTTCGAGCACAGGTCTCCACCAGGTCAGGTAGGTCCTGGTGGCACTAAATGTGAAAAGGTTCCATGTCTTCTTTGGCCTTTAACGGCAATGTGACGCTGCATGCATGATTTGAGGCATTTCGTTCCAAAAATGAGTTTGACAAAAGTCGACCTGCTGGTGGTGCCGCTATAACAGGCCAATGTGAAAAGAGTGGCATTTGTTCCTTGGCCTAATGGGAATGTGCGTGCAGAATTTCTCACAAGCTGCGTTCATGATTTAAGTCATTTTGTTCAAAATGGACCAATCCTGCAAACTTTGGAAGCCAATGTTAGCCAGTTAGGGTGGAATATGAAAAAATCGGACAGATCCGTCATGACTCATGACTATAGCGATACTGTGTACTGATTTCCATAACTTTTGGATAAAATCTCAAGGAATAATAGGAAAAAAAGTCGGATGTGAAAAGATTGGGGCAGAGGTTCTGAATTGGCATCCAGGGAGTGGGCGCCAGAGATTAGCTGGTAACAGACGGACGGATGGACGTTTGTCGTGTTTGCACCACTCACTTCGCACATGTGTGATTTTTTAAATAACAAATTTTAACTTTTGCCTATAAATGACGGGCCAAATGAGGGAATGAAGTTGTTTGTATGGTTGCAGACAAGAAAACGTGTGTCAGACATAACGTTGCTGTCGGGCAGAAACCTCTTATGTCCATATTTTAACTTTGTGTTTTTTCGTAACGCACACTTGATCACACTAGAGCGGCACACAAAAAAAATCAAAAGTAGCAGATCTACAAACTCGAAGCGACGCTTTTTCGAGCTTGTAGATCTGCTACTTTTGCCGTTTTTGAATTTGAATCCTGAAAAGTAACAGTTTTGGACATATGAGGTTTCCACCTGATATATGCAGGATATACTGTATGCAGGCCTACTATATGTCACATATACTGTAGCATGCACTCAGTGGCAATCTAAAATCAGATTAATCTGAAAAAGAAATGCCAGAGGTTGCGAAAATGCATAAAATAACTTGAATTTGAGGTAAAATGCGAATGCTCGTCCCTAAATGATGATGCTTGGGTAGAGTCATGAAAGACAGACAACACCCCAGGAACAGACTGTGGACAGGCATGCGTTTGAGGTGTCTCTGAACCAGGGGGCTCAAGGCTTAGGAAGAACTTCTACCGGTTTTAGAGCAGGTCGGCGAGTTGTGGACTACCCCATATAGGTCGAACTCCCATTGGGTCGAACAGCGTCGGCAGGTTAGATAATCACCCGCGTCACGGTTACTGAGGTTAAGTTTAGGGTTAGGGTTAGAGTTTGGTGGTCGATCTAAAGGGTGTTCGACCTAATGACATGTTACCGGCGAGTTCACACTTAATGCCTATAGTAGCTCTGAGCTCAAGGTGTAGTGTCGTGGCTACCTTTCAAAAGTAAGTGTGTTCTACAGTAACTCTGCGCAGCCGCATTCTGGACTAACTGCAAGCGCCAAACCAATGACTGGTCAATGGCAAAATATAAGGCATTGCAGTAGTCTAGCTCTAGCCGAGACAACATAAAAGCATGAATCAACAATTCAAGTTGCTTGGCAGGGAGGTAGGCTTTTATCTTTGACAAACCCAGACAAAAACCTGGACCAACTGGATTGTCTGATCCTCGATCACAAAACATAGGATTTCAAAATCTGATACAATCAGATGGGGATTAAAAGTTTTGAACTCGTGGGCCCTGGCATTTTGCATGAACTCGCTCTGGCTCACTATACGGGAGGTTTTATCAGGCAGTGGTGGTCAAGAATACATTTTTGTGCCAAGTTATTCTAAGTTAACATTTTGATTAATTATCACGATTCTTATGTAAAGTTGCTTTCGTCGCAGTTGAGTCAATTTTGCCTTCTGTGAGACTCATGCTTTATGGTGGAAATAAAAAGAGTTAATTGTGTGATCAAGGATCAAACAGCCGGTGGCAGATAGAGGCTGGACGCTGGACATCTCTCAGGAAACGACACAAATTGTAGCTGTTGGGCTGAAACCTCATCTTCATATTATTTTTCCCAGTAACCTAGTGCCTTACTTGATCATACTACCACGTCACACAAAACAAAAGCATTAAAAGTAACAGATCCACAAGCTCAAAACGCGGCATGAAGCGAGGGGTTTTGAGCTTCTGCTGCTTTTGCCGTCTGCATTGGATGTCTTTGGGGGATGGATTTGTCCCCAAAAACACGAGTTTGACACCCCTGCAGCCAACGTGATCATACTACAGTATCATGCAAAAGCATAAAAAGTAGCAGCTCTTTTGAGCTTGTAGATCTGCTACTTTTACTAGTATTTTTTAATTTGAAGTAACAGTTTTGAAAATAATGAGGTTTCCACCTGACAGAGACTAAATATAGGGGGTCTGCCATGAAAATAGCCATACCAGGGGCCATGTGGTGCAGCTTATTGTGTCAGAGGCCGCCAGGCCAGGGGCCAAACTTGCTCAGATCCACAGCAAACTTGGACACAAACACTAGAGTTCAGGGGTGTAACCAAGAAATATCTAATGCACACATACTGTAATGGCTCACTATAGCCTACAGCAGTATGTATTTAACACTTCAAATGGCCATAACTCAGTGACCAAGATACTCAGGGACCATATAACTATTTGACTACTTCAAAAACACAAACATGGTGATGAATTCATTCTACTACTGTAAAGCTACCAAAATATGGAATGCCCTATATCCCCTATGACTATGCTAAATGTATTATTAACACATTTATTTGGGGGGGTATGGTTGTGGTATTTGTGCCTATTTTGTTATAAAATAGAATAGGCTACCTATACCAGAGTAATTCAATAGTAGTGGCAGACAGTTTAAATGGGCTTTAGTCTTGGGACAGCATCTCACCTGTCTGGGTGTTTGTTGTGTTGTCACACTGCATTATAAGTGAGAGTTTGGTTGACAATGACATGGAGGTGAGCCGTCCTTGCGTTGTTCAAGTCTCTCATCATAACAGCGTCCTTGGTCACTGCAGACTCCTGTCTAAACACACACTAAGTAGGTAAATGTGATTGAATATTGATCCGTTCTGGTGGTTTGGCACAAACATTCGCCACAAAGGACACAAAGAGAACTCCTTGCTTTGCTTTGATGCGTCTCAGACGCTGTCTAACAATACACAGAGGCATTCAGTCCTAAGGACAGCAGTGCCACTCAGTGGATGGAGAAAGATATAACATCTGGTTGAGCTAGTAGGCTAGTAGGCCCAACAAAGGTAAGGAGGAAAATACAGTGCTTTATTGATTGATTGATTGATTGATTGATTGAAAGTCACAGACCATGACTACGTTTTATAGTCCCAGTCAAAATGTGTTGTCTATGTTTTCCTCCACAAGTCACCACCACCTCACAGTTTCATCTACTATGACGATTATTTTGAAGCCGTCATTTTCACTAAACAGAATTTATATTTAAAAATATATTTCGGACAATTATTATGATAATTTTTAAAACCAAATAGGCTATTCATGGCCAGACTGTTAACTATCTTATATTTTAAAATAGCCCTATATTTCAGACAATAAAAACAGTATTTTACACCCACGTGGTTATGGTCAGACTGTTATATTAACTATCTTATATTTTAAAATAGCCCTATATTTCAGACAATAAAAACAGTATTTTACACCCACGTGGTTATGGTCAGACTTAAAAGCTCCTTTCGGAACCCCTCACTCCACTGCTACGCAGCTCCGAGATGGGGTTCCTACTGGTAGCATGCCGGAATCCTGCGGCTGGATCGCCGATCCGCCGTTAGGGAACACTTCTTACCTTTTGGTGAACACTCTATCCAAAAAGTGACCGGTCTCTGTTCATCTATAATCCTTTTACTTCTTTAAGGTGGAAGAAACTCGAAGCAAGGGGGTGAAATAAAGTTTTTATATCGCTCGAAAGACCAGCCGGCTCTGTGTTTTCCCGTGTTTTTCCCGTTGTAGTCTCGCGTTGCCAGACTGTTGCCTCCGCGATTTGGTCAAATGCTCACAGCCACGCGAGACTACACCGTCTTGAAACTGTACCGTTTTCTATGCAAACTTCTAATAAATTCTTCAATCAATCAATCAATCAATCAATCAAACAGTACTCATACTGAGTTGTCACAATGTGTTTTCTATTCTCATTTTTATAAAGGATGGACCCAGTCTGTCATCTGATCAGAGACAAACCTGACCCCTACTGGTTTAGAGCCGCCGTTACACCTTATATACACCTGGGCTCAAGTCAGACTCACATTTCTCTCTCTCTCTCTCTCTCTCTCTCTCTCTCTCTCTCTCTCTCTCTCTCTCTCTCTCTCTCTCTCTCTCTCTCTCTCTCTCTCTCTCTCTCTCTCTCACACACACACACACACACACACACACACACACACACACACACACACACACACACACACACACACACACACAGTTTTACAAGTAGACACATCCATCAACACAAAAGGAATGAGGTTACATTTAGCGAAGACTTATACTTTGTCATCCAACGCAGTCGTATCACAAAGCATAAATTATGCTTTCATCTCAGTCCTTTCCTCTTCCTCTCTCTCTCTCTCTCACACACACACACACACACACACACACACACACACACACACACACACACATGCACGCAAGCACGCACGCGCACACACAGGGAGGAGGTGGTAATGGAGAGAGCAAGAGAGAGAGAGAGAGATACAGTATCATAGCAACACTGTTTACACCGGGGGGGGGAGTAAACAAACAAAAATCACCTCCGTGGCCGCTGGTAACCACAGCAGCACAAAGCTTTAGTTTTATTTATTTAGAGTGTGTTAAGTTCACATTTGGGCATATCAATATGATAGGACAGTCCTGGTAATTAATTAAGCTATGATAATAATAATATTCCATCTGTTGGTTCAGAGAGCGTCATGTTTATTTACAACTCAGGCTGGTGTGACTGTGGACACCATAAAGTCCTCCGTGGTCATTTTAAACCCAACATACACTCTAGGTTAAAGATGCACTATGTAACCTTCCTCTGCTCCCCCGGATTTGAACCCGGGTCTCCTGCTTTTACCATTTTAGCTAATTGAGACTGCCTGCTTGCTCAGGGGATAAACTGAACCTTGATCTTTGTCAAAATCTGAGTCAAACCAGAAACAGGATCGTGTCAAAGGTCATGTCTCACCTGCCTTACCCCATATCCCTAAACTTCTTAGCCTTTTCTTTTATTATTTTGTTGGGAGCTTGTAGATCAGCTATTTGAACTATTTAACCACTTAAACCCCAGCATTGGTATTGTGAGGAAAGCTTCCACTGACAATAGCAGACCAACAAGCTCACAAAGCTTTCCCCACAATAACAGAAAACACACTAGCATTGAGCCCTGAGGGACTCCGGATACCCATATGGAGTTCATGTGGTTAAACATGTTTTTGAAATTAGTAAAACAAAAACAAAAAAGGCATAGAAGTTTAGGGATGTAAGGCATGGACGAAAATAGGGCCCAGGATCTAAAATGTCTCAATAAACGAGCAGGAAGACCAAATACAACCACCCCAGTTGTATAAGGTTAATAATGTATTAACATACTCTACCATACAGATTGGACAAAATGTAATTTTATTCATTTAAAAAAAAGTTACATAGTGCGGCTTTAAGTTATCACAGGGGATCTCATGGTGTTTATCCAAACAGCACATACGCAGGCACATATCCATGCACATTATGCATACTTACACGCACACATGCACGCACGCGCACGCACGCACGCACGCACGCTCACACACACACACACACACACACACACACACACACACACACACACACACACACACACACACACACACACACACACACTCACACTCACACTCACTCACACTCACACACACACACACACACACACACACACACACACACACACACACACACAGACACACACACTCACACACACACTCACTTTCAAGCATGCTTCCCAGAAGCAGTGAAATGGTTACATGTCTTAGACATTGTATAACATGATAGCCAAAAGAAAACAACAAACGACAAAAAGCAACAACGATACCATATACAATAATAGAATGATGATGATAATAATAATAACTTTTAAAATAACAATAATTCAATAGATAATAAAGATAAATCAACACTCACAAGAAGTAACAGAGTAGTTGTAAAAATCAACAGTGATGTTCAAAAACATTGGGGTCTAAAAAGCAGGACTTCAGACCTCTGTGTCGCTGGGGTTTTTTGGGGGGGCGGGGCTTTAATGTGGTCCCTTCTGCACCTGTGCCCCGTTCAGTGGAGCCGACCTGTGACCTTTTAACCTGTGACCTGTAGGCTACCCATCCTTCCCACATGAACCTAGCTATAGCGTCCATCCATAATCCTGCGGGTGAACCTTAGGCGAAAATATCAGATCTCAGTGCGTTGCGAGCTTGTAGATCAGCATTTTCTGTGTGAAGGGTCCTATAGAAGCGGTGAAGTGGTAAAACTATTATTTAGACTATTAGTGAGACTATTTTGCAAGTAGCACAAAGACCAAGCCAGCACATAATCATCTCATGTCGGGTGGAAACCAAAAACCTAAATTCCAAAACAGCAAAGGTAGTTTTTAGATCTGCTAATTTTCATGCTTTTGTGTGACACTGTAGTAGACTATATCACACAAGTATGGCGTTTATTTACGAAAAAGGTTATACGGAGACGAGAGTTTACTGCCCGAAAACAACGATCACATCATCACTGTGGGGCAGAAACCTTGTATCTCCAAGTTTCAAATTTGTGTTTGTTAAAGCCCTGCTTCATCATACAAGACTGTCACACAAAACTAGTTAAAATAGCAGATCTACAAGCACACAACGTCTCGCGGTGCGAGCCGTTGTGTGCTTGTAGATTGGCTATTTTCACTACTTTAACTCGTTTTTAAAATAACAATAAAAAAAAGGAACGGTTTTGGACATACAAGGTTTTCCACCCGACAACGATCATTCATATACTGTGGTCTGGTGGTTTGTGGTTCTACCTCAGCGGGGTACTGAAAGAGGACAGTTATGGTGTCACCACCATCGGTTACAGTATAGCGCAGAAGAGACCCTTTTTTTACCTGAGATTGCGATGACGTACCTTAATCCGACTGGGGCTCAACGACAACATAAGTGCACTACACAGACACACACGGCGAGCTATAAGAGCTTTCGAGAAATAGGAGAAGGCAGATATAGATGAATATAGATGAGATAAGATTGTTGTCATGATATCCTTTTTTGATGTAGGGCCCCCGGGGGCCCCAGATCAGTGGACTATGGGGCTCTGTATAAAGCAACAACAAAGGGGGGGGGAAGAGTACATTTCAAAATATACAAAAATATATTTTGGACACACAATGTGGAAGAAAAATATATTTTGAGTAATAAAATATATTTGTGAAAATGTATTTCCAGGGACCAAAATGAAATGTTTGTATATTTTGAAAACATGCATGAGAATACAGTATACGGTACTGTATATTTTTGCCATAATAGTAATAATAATAGTAATAATATAACATTTAAAATATACAATTCTGTTGACACCGAATCAGTTCTTATTAGGTCCAGTTATATAGTGAGTTATATTTTTAACCAGATAAGCCTTAACCAAATAAGACTTGTAATTTAAATAACAGCTTAAAGACATGGAGTCACATTAGGTTCCTCTGAACTACAGAAAATACATTTGGCACGCAGGCACAACCATACGCACAAAACAACTCTAGTGGGTCATGTCCATCTTTCACTCCACAATACGAGGTCACTGAACCAAACTCCCATGAGTTATCTGTGATAGAAAACCGTCTGAATCCACCCTGCTATGATGCTGCTTTTCAGTTCTGTGTTTCTATCTCAAACTTGAGAGCACCAAGTAGATTGAAATCAGTTTGTTGGGTCAAAGATGGCTCTGTGATCCTCTCGTTTAGGGATGGGACGATACGCGATATTATCGTTTATCGTGATAAAAAACACTCATGATAATCATATCGTGGAGATTTAATTTATCGTGATATCTTCCTCTGTCATGCACTGGGATCACCTTTTATTTGCCGATCTGCATATCCGGTACCATTTAAACCCTCTGTATTTGGTAAAAGGTACTTATAATATATTTACATAGTCTTTATTTCACTCTATCAAATATCCTTGCCAAAAAATAGCCGATCTACAAGCTCACAACGGGTCGCGTTGCGACATGTTGTGAGCTTGTAGATCGGCTATTTTTGGGCAAATGTTCCGCCCCAGGATAATGGATATTGATTATCGCGATAATATCGTAAAACGCGATTTCTTTGGTCACAATAATCGTGATGTGACATTTTCATATCGTCCCATCCCTACTCTCGTTTGCATTCCGACTTCTCGGATATCCCCTAAATGCACTTACAGTAAACGGACGATGAGGTTTCTATGATGTACTGTTATGGATTATATAAATTCATTTACCCAAAAAGCAATATCTTATCATGGCCATTTTTTTAAAACGACGCGCACAGCGCTACAGAGGATCTGGGAAGCCGCCCAGAATAATATCGCTGGTAAACACATTGCAGGAAATGGGAAAAGAAAAATAGACAAATAGCCCCTGATCCGCACATCTCAGCCTCATCATCATAATTGGCAAAACGTTAAGTGGCAATTTCGGAAAAAGCTCCATCCATCTGCTGAACCGGCACTCTGTGAGCATTTTGATGTGGACACTGTTGATGCAGCTTAATGTGAAGCGCGTCGTGTTGGTATTCAGTGTGTCCTGATCTCTCTTAATAGACTGATGGCACTGGAAATGATGGATGCTTAATAAAGCATGCTGTACAGTTTGAGATGGCCGCGTTCTAATTCTAATTCTAGATTATTGGCACGTCAGCTCACACGGTGTCATGACCTTCCCCCTGGCAGCACACACAGTTACCGTGTATACTTTATAAGAATTACCTTTCTTATGTATTGTATTCTGCCTTTTGTATTTGATGTTATGCTTTTGAAACTGATATTATCCTAGATAAAGTACTATGTTCTATCCGTCTGTCTTTCAATGTTATATGAGATACTTAAAGTGTGGTTTCTGTGGAAATAAGCCTCGGCTTTCTAGGATCTCCTTTTAGTTGACCTTGTACCAGTGATTTGTACTGTCATGAAACTGTACTTTTTTCTATTGCAAACTTCTAATAAATTCTTCAATGTGACCAGCTCTTCACCGTCTTGTGTGGGTGAACTGGGAAATCAGGTCAGCACAGTATCGTTGAGGTCGGGCAGAAACCTCCCATATCCAAATTCTTGCTTTTTGTGATTTTACTTGATCACACGACAGGCTCACACAAATAGCATAAAAAACAGCAGATCGGATCTGCTACTTTTGCTGTTTATGAATTTGAATCGTGAAAAGCAACACTTTTGGACATATGAGGTTTCCACCCGACAGAGACGATATAGCCCGCGTAGGGAAAGATATAGCAGAGTGCGAGAATCCACTTGTCTCAGTTCTAAGCCCATGTCCTGGCCAATTAAGAACCAGGTTCTCTTCCCACTGATGGCAGATCCTTGGTTCTCCATCACCAAAATGTCCTCCCCTCCCCTCCCCCCGACATAAAGCTCTGTGTTGTGGGGGGTTGGGACAGGGTCAGTTCTCTGGGGGTCGGCACAGGGTCAGTTCTCTCTGTGTTGCAGGGGGGTAGGGATAAGGTACAGGGTCAGTTCTCTCTGTGTTGCAAGGGGGTAGGGATAAGGTACATGGTCAGTTCTTGGTCTCCGGGTTGGTCAGGTCTGGAGGGTGAAAGGATGAGCGGATCATCTGGGCCTCGTTGACACACAGGTGACCAAACGCCTTGTTGTACCACTCTGGAGACCGGCCCCTGTGGGAAAACAAAAACACCAAACATCTCAAACCTTTCTTTTTTTGTGTCAAGGACCCCCAAATTGATATGTATTTGGCCATGGACCCACATCTGAAAATGTTTTGTCCCAGGGACCCCCAGAAGAATAGATTTGTAAAAGAATTTATATAAAATCTTGCTGTGAGTTTGTATACCTGGTGTTTTTGAATAGCCAATGTATAAAATATGGATAAAGCAGTTCAAATTTTGCCATGGAGTTACCATGGAGATGTATCCTGTGCAGCTAGCCTGCTCCAGGCCAGGCTAACAGCTAGGATTGATTCATCCTGATGCCTTATCTGTTCAGCAGTCTTATAAATGGTCTTATTGGAGTTGTTGTTTGTATTAGCCCGCATTAAAATACCACAGGTATAGGATTAAAGTGTATTTGTAATAATGATAATAACACAAGAAATATCCCTTTTTTATGAGTGTAATTACACAATTACACAAAACAAAAGTTGTGTAAAAAATAGAAAAGAAAAGAAAAGACGTTTAAGGCATTAAAACTATTATTTTCTAGTGTACATTTGTCTCCTGCCTATTATCACATTATCATTATCAAACTTTCCACCCCTAACACCCCATCAAGCAAAGGCCCTTCATATTCTGCCCGTGTCAAAATGAACCACATGAAATGCATATTGTTGTTGTCAGGTGGAAACCTTGTATGTCCAAAACCTTCCTTTTTTTGTTACTTTAAAATACAATTTAAAATAGTGAAAATAGCCAATCTACTGTAGATCGGCTATTTGACACTACCTTCGTGCGACACTTTTGTATGATGAAGTTTAATTGACCAAAAAAACATACACATTTGATACTTGGAGATAGGAGGTTTCCCCCTGACAGTGAAGATACCGTACCACACGGAGCAAAAGAAGAAAACATTAATATGTGGTCGGACATTGCAGATAAGCTTAAGGCTATGATTCAAGAAATCACTATATAGTGGTAACAGCCTAGCACAGGCATGCACTATTGTACATTCCGTGTTGGTCCGGGGAAAGGGGGTGGGTGGGTTTTCTTTTCCTTTTCTTGTTTTGCTATTGTTTGTGTTGTTTGTCTGTTAATTGCATTTTTCTTTTGATTAATGTTTTACTTTTTCTTGTTCTATTCATATGTATGTCTCTAATTTCATGTTATGGAAAATAAAAAGAATTGATAACAAAAAAAAAAAGATACCGTACCAACCTGAGGTCCACCCTGCAGATGTGTGTCAGCCTGGTCTTGCCAGAGGCACAGAGTTCCAGGAGGTACTGTGACTCCAGGACCACTCCCCTCACGGCCCCCATGCGAGGGCTGTCCTCGTGTTCCACCGACACGCACACCAGCGCACAGGAGCCCTTCCCCAGGTCCGTCCGCCATGATCTGAGCACAGCACCACAACAACACAACAACAACAACAACAGGTGAGTCAGAGTTATAGATTCGTTTTTTGTGTGTTCTGTGTTTTGTTTGCTTATTGGTTCTTTATGAGATGAGATTTACTACCGTAATTGCCGGACTATAAGCCGCAACCTTTTTCCCATGTTTTGAACCCTGCGGCTTATACAACGGTGCGGCTTATATAAAGATTTTTTACAGCTAACGGCCAGTTGGTTAGTTTTACTATGGTCTTTAACAAGTATTTATACATGGATCTATACAGCTAACGGCCACCAGGGCGCTCTAGTGGGAAGCAGGAAGGACACCTGCGGCTTATAGTCAGGTGCGGCTTATACATGTAAACATTCGTTTTTTGTTCTAAAATTAGCTGGTGCGGCTTATATTCAGGTGCGGCTTATAGTCCAGCAATTACGGGTAATTGTTATCAGTGTTTTTATATAAATATTTGTATGCACAATTTCAGTCACTTGTAATGTTTAAGTTTAAGTTTGTGCTCTCCTATCCCACCTGCAGTTATATCGAGTGTGTTGTCATTGTCATTGTCTTCCGCCGTGGCCTGAAAACTCACCTCTTCAGACTCCACCTTAGCCCATAGCACTTACTGTAGCACTCGCCTACCGCCCTACCCTCAATGACCATGTAACTTAGATAGCATTTTTTAGGTTTTTTTATATACAGTTTTTACTGAATAGGTGCTTGCTCTACCTACGTTATTCTTCTTAGATTACTATTTCTATGCATTTGATGTATTGATGTTGACGTATTACCTTGCTTATTGTAAATCGCTCTGGATTAAGAGTGTCTGCTAAATGCCTACATTTATAATTGTTAATTGTTGTCAAAAATAAAACCAATACTGTATATTATTCAGATATTGGTTCGATACTGATATGATTAATTGTGCGTCCCTATATGGAATCCAAATGACTGAAATCAGTTGTGGAGAATGGCAACTTTAATCCATGCATGCATATACAGTATACATCCCCACTGACCTCAGCACCACGTAGTCCGTGGTGGGCTGTGGCGCCATGCTGCGGCAGCAGTACTGGTACACGTCCGTCTGTCTGTCCAGCGCCTCCAGGACCTTGTCCTGCAGGACGTCGGCCTGCCACAGGGGGCGCTCTTTCAGCAGCCGGTGCAGCACGTCGCTGGGAGACGCCGGCACCTCCACGCACACGCGCCACCGCCTCAGGGGGTTCCCGTCCCCAACCTGGCGGAACACACACACACACACACACACACACACACACACACACACACACACACAGTTAGATCCTCACAATATCTTCTCAAATATCTTTCTCAAATACTACTAGTATTCGCTTTATTCCTGGCCCTTCTCCGGGCGGCGCCATTGCCCTTTACTGCTGCTTCATTCAATATCTCACTTCCTCCCTAGTAGGCTGCAGGTGTAATGCCTATGTCTATGAAAACAAGCCCAAAAGAGCTAGGCTAACTTAAATGTTACCACTTTACATCAGCTATTTGAAAATATCAGATCTAAAGCTCACAAAAATGTCACATCGCGACACATTGTGAGCTTGTAAATCTGCTATCTTAGGGAAAAAAAGTATTTTCAATATTTGTTTAACATTTTAACAACACTAATGTGGGTCCCTGGCACAAACTATTTTCAGATGTGAGTTGTTGAAATGAAGAAATGTGGGAACAACTAGTTAACAACATTAGGAAGCAAACCCAAATACGCAATTATAGCGGCAAGGAATAAGGAGAATAGTAATAGTAATAGCCTACTAACCTTCTTGGAGGCCAGCTCTGTGTGGTCTGCTGCAGTAGAGCGAGACACCCAGCCTTTGCTCTTGTCCTTGGCCTCCTTCTGCAGGCTCTGGATCAGCCCCTCCAGGTGGGCGTGGTAAGAGCCTTCCTCCTCCTCCTCCTCTTCCTCCGCCTCCTCCTCTTCTTCCTCCTCCTCCTCTTCCTCCTCCACCGCCCCGGCGTCCTCCTCCCCCCCGCCCTTACACAGCTCGTCCAGCGGGGGCGCCAGAAGCTCCGCTTCCATGTAGGAGTTACGAGACTGAGTCACCATCTCCTCTGGGATCTGGAGGAGGGTATGGACGAAGCAGGCACACGCACGCACAAATACATACACATACACGCGTGTCAGTATCGGCCTATATATATTATTGTAGCTGTTGATGGAGAAACCTCTTATCTCCATATTTGTTGTGTTTTACATGATCATACTACTACAGCGTCACACAAAAGCACCAAAAGTAGCAGATCCCCAAGCTCCAAACACGGCTGGAAGCGAGGCGCTTTGAGCCTTTTCAAAAGATTTCTAAGACATTTCACAAATTCAATAAATTCAATAAGTAGTAAGTAGTGAAACTAGCAGATGTAGAAGTTCACGTTGCGATGTATTGTGAGCTTGTAGATCGGCTATTTTCACTATAGTTTGGGGTCCCGGGATGGAGAGACGTCATCATATTTCCTCTTTGGGTCTGGAACTAAAAGAGTTAAGAGGTTTGGGGAAGCACGGCTCTAGACGCACCTGGAAGAGTCGGTGACACTCCTGGATCATGTGTGACAGGCCCTGGGTGGCAGCCAGGTTCTCGTTCAGGTCCTTCTGGTCCGGACGCCCTGTGGTGTACTTCCTCTGGATCGACCTGCAGTCAGGGATAGGGGTGTGAAAGAATATTCGATATTCGAAGATTCGTTCGAATGTTAACAATAAAAGAATATTCGAAAGTAAAAAATTGAGCTTCGAATTAATTTATATTTAATTAAAACAAATCTACCGCACTTCTCGCGAGATTCTGGGCGCATGGAACGTTAAAAGGTGGCTGGTCTCGCAAGGCAGAAGTCTCCATTCGCTGCTGCAAAAGTGGGCTGATCTACAAGTCCACAATGCGTCGCTGATCCAATACGTTGTGGGCTTGTACATTAAGGGTGCCTATTTAGCGACACCGTCATACAGCAAAGAATAAACCTCCAGCTGCTTCACTTTCCCTTCACACTGTCACTGGCCGTCACGTGGAGTGGAGAGATGCACTCGTCCGCCTCGCAGACAGTGCACAGTGCACACACAGTGCTTTTAAACTGGCTCACGTTGATTCAGAATGATTAACGAGTCAAGCTGAAACGGGCGACTAATTTGGTAGTGACGGGAAGGCATACAACAACAAGACTTCTCCACCGAAAACACTATAAAAAAGCATGGATTTCTTCTCTCACCGATTCAATCTCCCCGCACGCAGCCACGGTAACGGTAAAACTTCCTCCGTCACTCACACTGCTCTTGTAGACTACCCAATTTGGTTCAAACCAAAACATAATCCATTGGTGTGATTATAATTGCTCATTTCATGTCGTGGCTGTTCCAACTCAACTCAATCACGCTTTGCGACGCTTTGCAAGCCGATCCGATTCTGCTCTAACGCAGGCACGTGCACACATACATCAAACGGGGCTTGAGCCCCTGCCCTTTTAACAGAGAATTGTCCACCAAAAGGCCATTTTAGAAATGTCAGCCCCTGCCTCTCTTAACATTCTTTGCACGTCCCTGACCAACGCGGACCTGCACACAGTAAAAAAAAAAAAAAAAAACGATAGAAGCCACTGTCTAGAATAAACAGCTTCGAAGTGCGAATGCTTCGAATTATTCGTTATTTTCGAATATTCGAATTTATTCGAATCAACGGTGGATTTTGAAGGGAATATTCGAATGCCATTTTTGGCAAATTTTGACAGCCCTAGTCAGGGATGGGACCATATGAACATTTCATGTCTCGATTATTGTGACCGAAAGAATTGCGATTTACGATATTATCGCGATGATCAAAATATGCCCAACATCCATTACCCTGGGGCGGAACATTTGCCCAAAAAATTGCCGATCTACAAGCTTTGCGTTGAAACGCGTTGTGAGCTTGTAGATCGGCTATTTTCAGCATTCAACCCAGTGTAAAATCAGGCATTATGACGCCGCTAAAATACAGTTTTGTCGACAAAATTTGCTGTAGATTTAGTCGACCAAAACTAGACTAAAACTGCAAAAAAAAATATTCAAAAGACCATGACCTTGAAACTAAAACGTTCTTTTTTTTTAAAGATTTGTTTTGGGGCTTTTATGTCTATTAGGACAGTAGACTGACAGGAAATGGGGAGAGAGATGAGGAATGACATGCAGCAACGGTCGTCGGGATCGGGACTCGAACCCGCAACACGCTGTCAGGCATCAGAGCCTATGTGTTAGGCGCCTGGACCGGTAGGCCAGCGGGTGCCCCCCTAAAATAAATCTAAATTTGATGTCAAAATCAACGTTACCTTGGCGACAGCGTGTCACTCTTCAGGATGTTGAGGTGGAACAGCGAGGGGCCCAGGCACACGGCCAGGTTCATGGGGGTCATCTGGTTCTCCTCCACCAAGGAAGTGACATCACGCAGGAAGTAGAGCAGCGTCTGCAGCACCTCCCGGTTCTCGTCCGACATCAGCAAGATGGCCGCTCTCACGGCCTGCAGCCTCTGGTCCTTGGGGACGTCTATAAAAAGAGCGGAGAGGAAACATCGAAACACTCATGTAAACCACTTAAAAAAACCCTATACTGTATACTGCCTTGACCGGAGTCCCCCAGGGGTCTATACTGGGCCCCCTTGCTCCCCCCCCCCCCCCCCCCCCTCTATAAGAGTACATTGCAGATCTCTAATTCATTATAAGATTATAGTACAAATCTCTATACTCTATACTGCAGGGGTCTTCATAAAGGGATCTGGGACCCCTAGGGGGTTCTCAGAAATACTGCAGAGGGGCCGCCAAATATTTGTGTGATGGCGACTTTATTTTTTAATTTTTACATTTACATCTTACAACCACTTGAACCCTTGCATATAAGACGAAAAATAGCCAACCTAGAAACCTAGAAACGTGTGCTTGTAGATCGGCTATTTTTCAACGAAGAGGTTTGGTGTACAGTGAAAAAAGTAAATAAAATTTAAGTACAGAGCCAAAGGTGAAGTTTACAAAGTATTTTTAAGATATTACTTTGGCCATTATTGATAGATTATAGTAGACTGACAGGAATGGAAAGAGAGAGATGGGGAGTGACACGCAGAAAGGTCTGAATGTCTGAAAACACAATTAACATGAATCCAATATGCAATCTGGGGGGTCGCTGCTTCATCTCTCTCTCTCAGCTAAAGGGTCCTTGGCCTGAAAAAAAAAAATATTTTTGAAGACCCCTGCTCTAAAGTTCATACCAAAGGTGACTTACACTGGTAAATGTGCAGGAAGGTCTCCCCCAGCTTGCTGGTGAGCAGAGGTTCAGGCAGGTCTCTGAAGAACTGTTTGACCATGTCTGCCACGTCGTACGCAGACTGGTCCTCGTACACCACGCAGTCTGGGGACAGCTCACACTGCTGCCGCAGGGCCTGGATGCGAGACTTCACCCCTGACTTACGAAACAACCCCACCTGAGATGATAACACCACACACACACACACACACACACACACACACACACACACACACACACACACACACACACACACACACACACACACACACACACACACACACACACACACACACACACACACAGATGGAGGGGGAAAGAGAGATGGAAAGAGAGAGAGGCAGTGGGGGGAGAAAGTAGAGGGAACACGGAGAGAGAGAGAGAGAGAGAGAGGGGGGGGGGGGGTTAAGTATGGTGGAAACCAACTAATATTCATAGAAATGTGTCCACTAATTGATTTAATCGACTGATTGCTATTTTTCCTCGATTCTGAATCGATTAGATTCTTCCAAATATAAATAATGTTGTTTTTTTAATATCATTTTGCGGTGATATTCAATACCATTGAATCAATGCCCTATTGTACAAGTAGTCTGTTACAAGTACAAGTTCTGCATTCAAAATTGACTTGAGTAAAAGTACTAAAGTATTGTCATCAAAATATACTTAAAGTAAAAGTAGGTTACTCATTATGCAGAAGGTCACATTTCAAATGTATAAATACAAATCCTTTGAAAATCACTTCACAGCCCTAGATGTGAGTGTTGTGCAGGCAAAAAAGTGCCCTCTCCAGACCATGAATGCAGTTTTTGCTATGGTGAAAGAAATGCAAATGCCCTCGTTCCATGCCATACCTGAAGGTAGCATTCAAGAGAATTGCCTTGTCCAAACTTTCCTGAACTTGAATGCAAGCATCTCATGTTGAAAGAACTGCCCTCTCGGTGTAGAAATCAAGCATCGAAAATGGCTATTTTTGATATTTTCACCAAAAAGGCCCTTTTAGAAATGTCAGCCCCTGCCTCTCTAACATTCTCTGCGCGTCCCTGGTGTGGTGTGTGACAGAGCAGACAGACCTGGTCCAGACAGTGTGTGCGGAGGTGGGCCAAAGCCTGCTGCACACACAGAGGCAGAGGGTGACCACAGCGCTGCACGTGGACGATGAGGGGAACGCCAAACACACTCCTCTCCCTGTAGTCTGGAACCTTCATTCTCTTCATGAACTTTGGCACCGACCTGCACATAATGGAGAGAGCATTGGTTATAGTCCCCACTTTAACCCTGTCGTATGCTTCAGCTATTCAAAGGTAGACAATCTAAAAGCTCACAACGCTTTGCGATGCAACACGTGGTTAGCTTGTAGATCTGCTATTTTTGGAAAAAGCAATGAAAAAAAAGAGAGAAATATATCTTGAAAAACTTTCAATAATTTTTAACATTTTGAACACATTATCTTTTCAGGTGGGGGTCCGTGGCCAAATACATATTGATTTGGGGGTCCATGTTTGAGAACCACTGATGTAGAGGAGGGTCAACTGTTAATAGATAGAGAGTGTGTTGCGTGTGTGTGCGTGCGTGCATGCGTGCGTGCATGCTTGCTTGTGTGGGTCCATGTCTGTGTGTGTGTGTGTGTGTGTGTGTGTGTGTGTGTCTGTGTGTGTCCGCGCGCGTGTGTGTGTATGTGTGTGCGTGCGTGCGTGCGTGTGGGTCCATGTCTGTGTCCGTGTGTCCGTGTCTGTGTGTGTCCGTGTGTGTGTGTGTGTGTGTGTGTGTGTGTGTGTGTGTGTCCGTCCGTGTGTGTGTGTGTGTGTGTGTGTGTGTGTGTGTGTGTGTGTGTGTGTGTGTGTGTGTGTGTGTGTGTGTGTCCGTCCGTCCGTGTGTGTGTGTGTGTGTGTGTGTCCGTCCGTCCGTGTGTGTGTGTATGTGTGTGTGTGTGTGTGTGTGTGTGTGTGTGTGTGTGTGTGTGTGTGTGTGTGTGTGTGTGTGTGTGCGTGCGTGCAGTGGAAGGAATGTGTTTAAGTGAGAGAGAGGTCTGGACCCTGAAGAAAACACAGGGACTTTCCATCTCTGACCATCTGATGATGTCACTTCCTGTGTGTTCTGTAAACTAACAGTACAATGGAATGTGTGAAATTATGAACTAATAATAGCAGCCACACACACACACACACACACACACACACACACACACACACACACACACACACACACACACACACACACACACACACACACACACACACACACACACACACACACACACACACACACACACAGCAACTCCTGTGTTAACGCAAGTCTGAGGGTGTGAAATGTATCCATTTTGGATCCAAACAGGGCCATTTGCAAGCATTTTTGTTGACAAAATCAACTGTAGATTTAGTCAAATAAAATCAGATGATATTCAGTCAACTAAAACTAGACTAAAACTAAAACATTTCAGGTGATAAAACTAAATAGAATCTGTCCATCCTGCGTTCCGCATTAAGGTGCAAAACACAAATGTGCTCTGCGTGACAGGTTGAAAAAGGTTCAGTTCAGTCAAAAGCCTCCGGGTATTCAGGAAGATTACTGAGAAATGCATCTTTTTGCAGAGGCACGGAAACCCGGCCTTATCCAACTATTGCCCCGTAGGCTAGCTACAGTATAAACACAGCACTGAAATGATTGTTCCTTGTGGTAAAGAAATGTTAGTGAGTAGAGAGGGGCAATATGATTACTGACCCAAGTTCATGATCACTGGGGGTTTTAGCAGACTAAGAAACACAAAGACTTGTTTATTTATAATTGTTTTATTGTTGAAGCTTACTGGAGGTGTATCTCTTTATCCTTATCTGTATCTGTCCTGTGTTTAATAACGTGCTGCTGCTATAACAACTGAATTTCCCTTGCAGGTTCAATAAAGGTCTATCTATCTCTACAGCATCTATCTAAACTCCTTCCCAGATTTCCTGCCTTTGAACCAAAGTACTCGCTGTATCCTTGTTTCTTCGCAATCTGTGCATGTAAACGTTACTGTATGATAGTCCTGTGGTGCCAGGCTTTGTCTAGTCTGTTAAAATGAAGCCAGAGAACAGTGTGAAAAGTAGCTCAGAAGCTGCAGGGCTCACAAACCGTCCTGTCATTTGAAGTTGCAAAGCCTTGTCTTCAAAAGGACTCTATGAAAGGCTATCACACTGACTGTCAGTATGTGTACTCCCTTGTGCTTGCATACTGGTACTTTGGTGCGAGCACGTGTGTGTGTGTGTGTGTGTGTGTGTGTGTGTGTGTGTGTGTGTGTGTGCGTGCGTGCGTGCGTGCGCGCTACCCACCAGGTCCATCCATGTTTATTAGACATGGAGTATTTCTCCATGATGGCCGTGAGGCGGAGCAAGGAGAACTTGCGCAGCAGGCTGAGCTGGCCTGCCGATTGGCTGCTGATCTGCAGCGAGGAAGCTGGTTGGCTGAGTGGGTCCGACATCCTGAAACTCGGCCACCGTAACCTGGAGAACGAGGAGGGAGAGAGGACAGGTTGTCATCATGTTGTCCATTACATCATAGAAATACATCAAAATTATACAAAAAACTGATATGACAATGCATCTGAAAATATTTTTTTCATATGAGCTTTTTCACTATTCTCTAAAAAATGCAATCCTTTTTGATTAAAAAAAAAGTAGGGAGAACAGGTTCAAAGGTGATAAGCAAACAGAACGCTGATGGAAGACAGGGTGAAAAGACTCTAGCTGATGGAGGTTGCAATCATGTGGTCAGCTACTGTTAGTTTTTTTTTTTTTTTTATAGATTATGATTGAATACATAAGGACAACACAAAAAAGTCCCAGGGACTTGTGGTCCTATTCTACACATACGTCATGTCCTAGAATAAGTGAATAGTGCAATGGGATCAACGTCACGTGATTCCCTTGGTTGGCCTTTAAAAAAAAAAAAAAAGCGGATGTGTGTCTAGAATGATTTTTTTCGTATTTTTCAGTAGATCAGAGGTTTTTGCAATTACCTGCTCTACAATACTTCACCATAATGTTCCGCTATGACGAAATAAACCCATCATATGTGACGTGTACGTTCCGTAATGCAATTCCAATGGTGAAAGCCACCCGGGGGAAGCAACGGCGGACTCGGCCAAGCCCTGAAATACCCGTAACGTGTGTCTCAAAGAACATGTATCTGGTGCACAGATCCCAACTCACCGCGGCCTGGTGAGAGAAGCCCCGACCCCAGAGTCTCTCCTCTCCCTGCCTCCGGTGGTCCCCGTGGAGTCGCTGTCGTTCAGGGAGACCCCGTCTCGCTCTCCCAGCTCGCTGGGCGTGGCGGTGCCCTCCTCCCCCTCGCCGTCCTCCCCCTCCCCCTCCCCCTCGGGCAGCACGCTGCGTGACCAGTGGTCCACCAGCTGCTGCAGGCCAGAGACGTGCTGCAGCACGTCGTCCAGGTGCGGGAACAGCTGGTCCTCCTTCTCCAGGTCCATGAGGTCGCCCGTGCTGGCGTACAGGTGGGAGCCCGGCACGTTGTCGTAGACGCTCACCTAGGGGTGGGCGATGTGGGGATAAAACATCGTTGAGATGATACAATGTCTCCACGATATGCCTTTTCAGAGATATTGTACATATATATATACAGGTATATCGTGATACAATGAGGGGGCCTGTTGAATTGTTCAAACAGAGATTCATTGCCGAATTAATTTAAACCTGAATTTTTCAGTAGTTCTCAAACTTTACAATGTCAAGGTCTCCCAAATGTACCCGTAAGGGTCCATTTGGTTTCATTTGTATACTGTCAGAGTTACATATTTGTAAGGGTCAATTTAGACCTCCCAAAAGGAACCCAGAGAGTCCCTGGACCTCACTTTGAAGACCACTGGTCTAAATTGTCTGTTACTCCTTTTTCTTATAGTTTTTGTTACCTTGTAGGTGGTTGTACTGTTACTTGAAAAATAACATGAAAAACCAACATGAAAAAGAACACTCACCCGACTGCCTCGCGGCGCCCCGGGACACGGCGGCTTCTTGGAGAGGAGGCCTCCTCCTCCCCTGGCCTTCGCGCCCGACGACGACCAGGGCTCGCCGGGGCCCAGGAGAAGAGGCGCGGCGCGGCCGGAGGAGGGGCTGACGTGATGATGGGGGTCGGTGGGGGACGGCGCCAGGCTCTCTATGGACAGGGCCTTGGGGAAGGTGCCCGGCTTGTGGTCCTTAGGGATGTGGACCAGGAGGTTCTCGTACGAGCGGAACTGGTTGCGGCCGAAAAGGCTCGCGGCGGCGCCAGCGCCGGTGCCGCCCTCTGTCCGTTGTTTCCCTTGAGAGGGAAGCTCCATGTCCTCCAGATAGACGCTTCCTCGCTTGCTGGCGGCGCGCCGCGGTTTCCGGCGTGAGTCCCTCTCGCCGCCCAGCACCAGCCGGTCCACGTCGCAGACGACGGGGGAAGGTGGCGAAGGGGTGTCGACGGTGCTCCAGTCTTCCACCCCGCCCAGTCCCACACCTTGGGCTGTCACCGTTACAAATGTAAGTTGACGGTTACTTGTCACACAAATAATTGCGATTGACATTGAAAATTCGAACATAATACAAATTGTATTTCCGTTTGGTTAATTATTTGCTTCATAATCACAAATTATTGACAAAGAAGTATTTGCTCTAATCAACCTCAGAAAAATTCTAGAAATGATTGGAAAGTGTATGTAAACTATACTGTATATTTTTAAGAAATATATCTGCTATTTTTGGAAAACATTTGCCACAGTTTTCCACATGGAAACGATTATGACGATTATGCTAAATAATTTGCGATTATCTCAAATAACTGCGATTAGACGATCATGTAATAGCTGTGACAGGGCCTTACCGACACTGTGGGATTGGCGTGCGTGCGTCGGGCTGCCGCCTCCACCGCCTTCCAATTGGCTGATGGGCGTGCACTGGAGGACCTGCAGGGCCTGTGGCTCCGCCCCCTGCAGCACGGGCTCGCCGATGACGAGCGGCGGCCGGCGGCTAGTCCCCTTGCGGCGGCTGGAGGACGGCCCCCACGTACGCATCATCTCCATGCGACGCAGGAACTCCTTGGCCCGGTTGCGGCCCACCGACCCGCCGCTGGCGGCCCGCCGGCTCTTGGAAGGCAGGGAGTTGTAGTGGGGAAGGTCCCTGCGAGGGTTCATTAAAAATATGATTCAGTGGCTCATGGTGGACATTTTTGCCACGGACATACAAAATGAGTGGACAATGATATTACCAGAAGAGCTAGCCCTGGCCTGAGCTAGCTGAGAGTGTTCAAATGGAACCAAATGGACCCATTCCATTTGTACACTCTCAGAGTTATGGGGGTCCTTGCAAATAAAATATCTGAGAACCACTAGTACTAGTTGGACTCCTAATGGTGCCATAGTGACGTAGTAAATCATTTTCTGAAGAAAATCTGGAGACTTGACATTCAGTAATCAAAATAAGAACATTATCCACCTGTTGCCACGGGAATTTACAGTAGAATTATGTGTGAGACACATCCGGAGAACAGCTGACGTACAAGCTCACATTGCGTCGCAGATGCAACCGTTGTGAGCTTGTACACTCGGCAGCGACGCCGGAACTACCGCCCACCTTCTGCGCAATGCACGATGGGACGTTGGAAACTTGTGGATAATGGTGTGTAAAAAGGAACTCTGAACTCTACTAACCTGGTGGGAGTGTGGTGGTGATAGGAACTAACTCTACTAACCTGGTGGGAGTGTGGTGGTGATAGGAACTAACTCTACTAACCTGGTAGGCAGAGTGTGGTGGTGGTAGGAACTAACTCTACAAACCTGGTGGGAGTGTGGTGGTGATAGGAACTAACTCTACTAACCTGGTAGGCAGAGTGTGGTGGTGGTAGGAACTAACTCTACAAACCTGGTGGGAGTGTGGTGGTGATAGGAACTAACTCTACTAACCTGGTAGGCAGAGTGTGGTGGTGGTAGGAACTACCTCTACTAACCTGGTGGGAGTGTGGTGGTGGTAGGAACTCTACTAACCTGGTGGGAGTGTGGTGGTGGTAGGAACTCTACTAACCTGGTGGGAGTGTGGTGGTGATAGGAACTAACTCTACTAACCTGGTGGTTAGAGTGTGGTGGTGATAGGAACTAACTCTACTAACCTGGTGGGAGTGTGGTGGTGATAGGAACTAACTCTACTAACCTGGTGGGAGTGTGGTGGTGATAGGAACTAACTCTACTAACCTGGTGGGAGTGTGGTGGTGATAGGAACTAACTCTACTAACCTGGTGGGCAGTGTGGTGGTGATAGGAACTAACTCTACTAACCTGGTAGGCAGAGTGTGGTGGTGGTAGGAACTCTACTAACCTGGTGGGAGTGTGGTGGTGATAGGAACTAACTCTACTAACCTGGTGGTTAGAGTGTGGTGGTGGTAGGAACTCTACTAACCTGGTGGGAGTGTGGTGGTGATAGGAACTCTACTAACCTGGTGGTTAGAGTGTGGTGGTGGTAGGAACTCTACTAACCTGGTAGGAGTGTGGTGGTGGTAGGAGGCGGACAGGGAGGCCATGGACACCGAGTCGGGCAGGATGGAGTCCTCGCTGTGCATGGAGGAGATCTCGGTGACCTCCTGCTCGCTGAGCTCCGTCAGGACGCTCTCTCTGCTGGTGGCGCTGCGGAGGCCTCCCGCCCCCTCCGCTGAGGCTCCTCCCCCCCGCGGGGGGCTGCTCCCCCCTCCCCCTCCTCCTCCGTCGCCGTCCTCCAACAGGAAGTGGATGTCTTGGAGGCGGGACCAGCGGCGGCTGCTCCACTCGAACGTCCACCTCTTGCTGATGGCCAGGGGGTCGTCTTCGTCTGAGTCATCAGGCTGGACATGGGGAGGTGGAGGGAGAGAGAGATTAGGGCAGGGGTCTTCAACGTTTTCAGGCCGAGGACCCCTTAGTTGAGAGAGAGATGAAGCAGGGACCCCCACAACCTTTTTCATAGTCTCCATATAGTTTCATTGTTTGATAGCACAATCATCAGTGTATTTTGGATTCATGTCAGTTTGTGTTTTCAGATATATTAACCACTTGTACCGTCTTAGTCTGCTCTTTTACCCCCTCTACACAAAACCTCTTGGCCGAAAATAGCTGATCTACAAGCTTGTAGATCTGCTATTTTTGGCCAAAGTTCTCAGAATATGGACACTAGGGTGGTTAATGTAAAAAAGGAGAAAAAAAGTTTCTATCACACAAAGATTTGGAGGACCCCCTGTAGTAACTCTGAGGACCCCCCTAGGGGTCCCGGACCACCTGTTGAAGACCCCTGGATTAGGGGGAGAAAGAGGGAGACATCAGCCATCACTAGAGGGTGTCAAAGGGCTGCGTTGCTTTTTTGCAACACATGGATCCTTCATTTAAACCCTTGGTTCTCAAAGTAGGGTTCGGGGATCCCCAGCATCACAATAATTTCAGCAACCACATCCATTTATACGTTGGCCATTCAAAAATAGCAGATCCACAATCTCCTTTTTTCCCTTTTTCTTTTTAATATTGAACATTTTTGGAAACTGAATAATTTAGATTAATTTACTTTACGAATACATAATATACAGTTTAAATATATAGTTTAAATATATTTTTTTAAACAGATCTTCTCTTACAAACATTTTCAGATGGGAGGGGGTCCCACAGCCAAATGCATATCAATTCGGGGGTCCTTGGCACGGCCAGGGTTTGCAGAACCACTGCTTTAAAGCACGTACTGTAGCTCCTACAGTACAACAGTAAACAGAGAATCCCACACAGTCCTGTTACTGTACCGAGTTCAACTCAAAAACACACAGCGTGGAAGAAGCATGAATGTGTCCATTCATGGCTGCCAGCCGGGCCGCACAGAACATCATGTTCCCTTACACCAGTGGTTCTCAACCTGTGGGTCGCGACTCGGGACCCACAGGGGGGTTCCCACATTATTTTGGGGGGTTCCCCAGGATGATTAACTTAATGTGCAACATTGTGTTCTCACTCAACAGTAAACAAACCAACAAAGTTTAAGTGTATCTGCACATTTTCTAAAGTGACAATTAAAGGACTTTAAAGACTTTTTTTAGTGGTCAAACATTGGTCAAATTGTCAAATATTAGAGGCGGAAATTGTGAAAACAGCAGATCTACATGCTACATGCATGTAGATCCATTGTTTTCACAATGGAATATATTGAGTCAAACTAAATGTAATGCCAACTCCTACAATTCCAAGTGCTTGTGCAGGGCGGGGGTCCCCAGTTGAAATATGATTATTTTGGGGGGTCGCGGCCTGAAAAGGTTGAGAACCACTGCCTTAAACAACATCAACCCCCCCCCCCCCCCCCCCCAAAATAAAATGCCAGCGTTCCTATATGGGACTCCCTCTTTCTTTGGTTATTGCCCAGGTGGGCGTGATTATATGCCTAAACCCTAACCATACAGAGACTATGCCTAAACCTAACCCCAACCAACCTAACCTCAAAACCACGCCACACCAAAAGACCTGCTACCGCTAGCATTCAAAATGGCAGACTTACTTTCTTCTTGGAGTGGCTGACGTCAAGTTTCATGGAGGCACACTTGTTCAGGGTGTTGAGCCGTCTGTAACACACACAGCACGCACGCACGCACACACACACACACACACACACACGCACACACACGCACACACACGCACACACACGCACATGCACACGCACACGCACACGCACACAAACATTTAAATGCACAAGCTTGAGGAAACTCAACAACAATCGTTTCAAATCAGGATACAGCTCATGGGTACAGGAAGCTGGTTTCTTTCAAAATTGTCCAGACAAAAAATGTAAACATCTATCAGGAGACCACAAGGGGAGATACATATAAATTCCCACCTGTACATATAGTGTTTGTTGATGACATGCATTATTGTGTAAATTGTCTTTCATGCTATGTTGGTGAATTGAATACAGGACCAAAATGGAAACAAGTCCCCAGGACTTTCTTGTGTTATCCTTACAGTTTTAATGTGAGACTGTATCTTCAGCTGTTTACATTTCTGACAGCAGCATTCAATCAATCAATCAATCAATCAATCAATCAATCAATCAATCGATCATATAATACTTTCATCATAAACAGAGAATTAATATACTCAATATTCTTCAATATTCAATAAGTTATTGCCAAACCCAGCTTACATTTGTTTTGATGTAATTCAGAGATAACAACAAGAACAAGAAGAATGCCAAAGTAGCGCTTGCCCTCGGTGAGGCGACCAATAGTTCCAAACACCCTACTGCATGGTTGGCTCAGGGAATCCCTGTAAATCAACCACGACACCCCTGGCTTATAGCACCTTATATTTATGTCATATAAATACTATTTCACCTAAAGATACAATATGCCAAGAGTGTGCCAAGAGGAAAACTGGAGACAATATCCATTTCTATTTTAGGACAGAAAATAAATGTATACTTGAAGTAACCGCTTGAAACCCAGCATCCCTAAACAACAGATCTACAAGCTGATCGTGTGACGCCCTGTGACGCCCTGCAGCTTGTGGGTCTGTTGTTTTTGGTGAAGAGATTTGGTGTAGATCGAAGAAAAACACACAAGGTACAGGCTCAGATCTATTTCACTAAGTGGTTAAACCAAAGTCATATTGATGAATTCCAGACACTATCAAAGTATTCTGAGAGGCACCCCTGGACTTAGGTCACAGCACCCACTTTGAGAACCACTGCCCTATCGCGTAGCTCCAGCTTTGAACTCCATTTATATTCAGTGTTTATGAAGCACACACTCCATAAATAAAGGAGCCATGTGATCGTGTGGCGTTTTGAGATCAAAGCGTGACGACATAACTCTGTTTCTTTTCAAAGGCTCTTGGTCAGGAGCAGCTGAGAACCAAACGCAACAAGAATAGAAAATAACATAATTAGCTGTTAGTGCGTTGAAGAGAACCACAGTGTATCATATTCCTTTCCCCCGGGGCCCCACTGGCCTCAAACGCCCCCCCCCCCCCTCCCCCTGTCTCTCTTCTCTCTGGAACTCCAGGACCCCACCTCATCCTCCTCCTCCCCTAGGATGAGCCCTTGTAGGGTGGATGACGCAAGTCCAGGTATATTTGGAATTTATCAATGTCACTTCAGTTTAGCCACTTAGACCCTCTATACTAGACCTGAGGTCAACTTTACTTGGTACGTTCTTTTTCGGCCTACAGTACAACGAGAGCTATATTTATTTAGTCCATGCCTTACCCCTTATGCCCATCTTGCCTTTTTTTTACTATTTTCAAAACACATTTTCTACATCCAATCTACATCAACACGTTTTGAGCTTGTACATCAGCTATTTGAACTATTTCGATTTTTTTTTTAAATAGTAAAAAAGACAAAGAAGTTTAGGGATAAGGGGTAAGGAATGGACGAAAATAGGGCCCCAAGTCTCTTCACCAAAGATAGCAGATCTACAAGCTCACAAAAAGTGGCGCGTTGTGATCTCATATATAGGCTATTTTTGGTGAACATTCCCCCCAGAATAGGGATGCAAATGGACACTGAACACTCTATAGTAACTACTATCGGAAGTTTTGTTATTATTTTAATTACATGAAATCACTTACCCTACCTTTAAATATTAGGATTTTATAGAAGATGCTTCTAAATCACTTCACTTTAATGCTCTAATCTTAAAATAATAAGGGATAAAAAACTTAAATCCATGATGCGTGTATAAGGACCCTGGAACACTAACATCCCTTTTCTCTGGGCAAACATTCACCAGAAATAACAGATGCACAAGCTCACAACTATACAACGCTTTGTGTGGTTAAGGGTTGATTGTAAAAGATCCAAGCTTAGAGTCAGAATGACTGCATAATGACCGCCATTCAACGGCACACAGTAGTAGAGGCTTCTCTCGTTACACATTTGGAGCGGGTACAGCGACCGTACGACAGACAAGCCTCTTATCAGAGGGCAGCATAAATACATACTGACTACCGTACTCAGACAACAAACTACGCCTAGTTACTGTTCAAGAGAAAACCCCAAAGTCAGCCATCATTTCACTGTGGCTAAAACATGTTTTTGTGAGGGGGTTTTACACGTCTACAGCACATTATGACCTTTCTGTCAATAACGGGTAAGTGTTTTTTTTTTCCTTCTTCTTCTTTTTCCTCTAATAGCAACGTGGGCATGGCTTTCATTGTTCACTGTTTACATTTCCTACGTTCAGACAAAGTAAACACGGGGCAGATGGCGCGTTGGCTTTTTTTGTTCCAAATATAACATGGGGAAAATGACAGCGTGTGGCGACAAAGCGCCATGTCAACCGTCCTCCGTCCGTCCGTGTGTCTTGCAGTACATTACAGCTATCATATGATGCACCACTGTAGAACGGCAGGTCAGGCGGCGACAAACTAGATACCTGAGTAAAGGTCACTTTCAGAAAATACACAGAAAATCTACAAGCTCATGGACAAGCTCATAGATGCGTAGAATGGCTATTTATGGCAAACAATCCTCCCAGAATAGTGATAATTGGGTGATGCTAGGGTTCAAGTGTTGAACAATTCCTCCCGGGGCGGAGTGCATAGCATCAACTGCTATGCGAACACTTCAAAAACTTCCCACAGAACTGAAAGGGGGGAGGGGGGAGGAATAATGCTGTATAAAAGCGGGTTGTGGCTGAAGTGTGTGAAAGAGAGAGAGAGAGAGAGAGAGACAGAGAGAGAGAGAGAGAGATGGTGTAACAGAGCTCATTGAGTGTTTATGGCCTTGTGGTCGGCACTCCAGGGGGTCTGATGTGCGTTCTATGACACGAATGCTATTATTACCACGCCCTGTGTGCCGCCAAGGAGAGGAGAGAGAGAGAGAGAGAGAGAGAGAAGAGAGGAGAGAGGAGAGGAGGCATATAGTGACAGAGTGATAGACAGAACCAGACTACACCAATAACTCATGGACTGCCAAAACACATATATAGGGATGGGATGATATGAAAATGTCATATCACGATTATTGTGACAAAAGAAATCGTGTTTTACGATATTATCGCGATAATCAAAATACATTATCCTGGGGCGGAACATTTGCCAAAAGATTTCAGATCTACAAGCTCACAACTCGTCACGTTGTGAGCTTGTAGATCGGCTATTATTTGGCAAATTCATTTGATAGAGAGTGAAAAAAGAACGTATATAATATAATATATGCGGATATGCAGCTCAGATATGCAGCTCGGCAAATAAAAGGTGAATTGATCCCAGTGCATGACTGAGGACGATATCACAATATATTAGTGTTTTTCATCACGATAAACGATAATGTCGCGTAACGTCCCATCCATACACACATGCCGTCTATGTCGGGTGGAAACCAATTTCCCCAAACTCAAAAAAACGAACATCATACCCCCACCCCCTACCCTTCAGTGTTAGTGATGGTGAAGGGGGCTGAGGCAGATCAAAGGGCATAGAGAGAGAGAGAGAGAGAGAGAGAGGAGACCGGGGATTACAGTATGGTAGAGGGACCTCATTAAGTGACTCAGTCAGACGTCTGATGAAGAAGGGCTTAGAGCTGCCGTCTCTGGGGACCCTGGTCTGAGATCAGAGCTCCGGTCCTCCAGGACCCAGACAAAATAAAAGCAAAGACATGCCATCTCCACAGGGGTCATCAATGTATCTGTGGCAAAGACTCAGCCTTGTCCGTGGCAAATATCTGCACACCATTATATCGCCGTTGTCGCGTGGAAACCTTGTATGTCCAAAACCGTTTGTTTTGTATTTATCATTTGTAAAATGATGTAAACTAGTGAAAACAGCACATCTTTGTAGATGTGCTGTTTTCACTACTTTTGTGCAACGGCCTTGTATGGTGAAGCAAGGCTTTACTTTGCGAAAATATTTACAAATTTGAAACTTGGAGATACGAGGTTTCTGCCCGACAGTGACGATATTCTTATTTTGATCATAAGACCCAATTGCTGAATGTCAGAGTCTCCATGTTTTCTTCAGAATATGTATTACTAAGACCCTGTGGCGAATACGAGTTATTTGTGGTTCTCAAATGTTATATTTGCGAGGAGAAAAAGAGATACACCCACAGGGATACAACAGATTTAAAACAGTAGCACTATAAATCTGGTATGAAAGAAAATATGTTATTTTCTGTCTGTTATTTCCAATGGGAGAGTGAACGTGAACACATCTTCTGGACCATTCTTTAGCCTCATGGACACTGAACTAAATATTGGACCCCATCGTCACACGCCATACAATATTCCCTTGATTTTCATACTAAAATTGCCTTTTTCAGAGAGACAAATTAGGAGAAAATCTACTTTATTAACGACCCTTCTCTGTCCCAGAAACACACACTCATGGGATCTAGCACCAGTAAACACAGGACGCTTGTGAGATCTGCCAACGCCCACACTTAGGACAGTGGTTCTCAACCTGTGGGTCAGGGATTAACTTAATGTGCAACATTGTTTTCTAACTCAACATTAAACAAACAAACATAAAGTTTAAGTGTATGTATAGAGGGTACGCACAATTCAAGGCATTTTTAATACCTCTAAAATGACAAATTAAACATTGACCAATTTGTAAAAAAAAAAAAAAAATAGCCAATCTGTTGAAGACCCCTGGTTTAGAACCACTGACTTACAGTAGGAGACCATTTGTAGGATTCATGTACCATTTGGCCTCCATAATGGCTCCAGTTGGGATGGTCTAACTCTATGTTCATTAATGAAGCATCTTCTGTCTGGGATCAGAGTGCCAGGCCCTGGGGAGGGGTGCTCTGGAAACCCAGCCAGAGAGAGAGGAGCACAGGATATCCAAGGAAATGGAAGTCTTGAACACTATATGGAAGGTTTGATGTCAGCATTGGAATGGGATGGGTTTGGCCCTGGCAAATGTGTGTGTGTGTGTGTGTGTGTGTGTGTGTGTGTGTGTGTGTGTGTGTGTGTGTGTGTGTGTGTGTGTGTGTGTGTGTGTGTGTGTGTGTGTGTGCGTGTGCGTGTTGCATTCTTACCGACACAGGGGCTCAACCAAGTCCCTGTCCAGGAAGTCGTGGTCCCTCTTCACCGAGGAAATGTCAATGGGAAACTGAGAATCTGAGAAAGAGAGAGAGAGAGAGAGAGAGAGAGAGAGAGAGAGAGAGAGAGAGGGAGAAAGAGAGAGAGAGAGAGACAGATTTTATCTACAGTATCTTAACTTGTTAACTGCCAGGGGCCACAAGAGGCCGCTAAAGTGCCAGACATTTCCCCATAGGGCTTCGCTATAACATCCGGGGTACCCAGGCAGAAGTGCCTTGGGTTTTCACTGCAAACAGTGTTATGAACGTGAACCGGAGGAAGTGAGCTAACAGTTAGCTATCGGCTTTTTTTTTTTTTTTTGAAGCCCGATCTGAGGCTATTTAGCCGCAAAAAAAAAACGTTTTCGCTGCCCTAGGAACACAGTTGAGAGAAAAGGGGCTCTAAAGATGTGACAATGTATTGGATTAGGCGGCGCGATGCGGCGGCGTTACCCGATTACGGGCCGGTGGAAAGAGAGCGCGGAAGGCGGCCTGGATGAAAAAATTGAGTCAGGCTTCATTGAGGCCTCCGATTATTTAATTCATTTTATTAAAGAAACCGAAATTGTTCGGTTTTGGTACCTCGGATACGTCGCGCAAAAATATCGTTTTTTTTGGGGGGGGGGCTCTAAACTTTATTCTAAACCATTTTCAATGGAATAAAATAAATTGTCGGAACTTGTAGAATGGCTCGTTGGAAAGCGATGGACGAGCCAGGACCACCCACGTCTCTGCAAGCAGCTCAGGGTAAGTAAAATAGCAAAATATATATTGTATTGGATTGAAAAAAAGAACCGAAATTGTTCGGTTTTAGCACTAAAAGAGTTAACTATATTCATATACCGGTAGTTGCATTTTTTTTGGGAATGTCATGTTTTTTTCTATATGCACTGAACGGTGACCTTGGGTGTATTGAAAGGCGTCTCCAAATAAAATGCATTCTTATTCTTATTATTATTACTAGAAGCTGGGCCGCCCTTCGGGCGGCCCAGCGTCTAGTCGGCGACCTGGCCAACTCGGAACAACGTAAATAGGGAATGAATGCCCCGCCCTTTAATGCAAACCCCATTATACCTGTTGTCATAGGACCCGTTTTGACCATCTGTTTGCCTGTGTCCATTTATGCCCATATATGGAGATATCTGTTATCTGTCTGTCTGTCAGCGTCCATTTTATGTCCATATATGGAGATCACTGCAGATATAGTTCTGGGTCCATTTTATGCCCATATATGCCCATATATGGAGATATCTGTCTATTTGCGTCCATTTCACGCCCATATATGGAGATCTCTGAATCTGTCTGTCTGTGTCCCTTTATGCCCGTATATGGAGATCTTTGTGATTCTGCGTAAATTTTATGCCCATATATGCCATTTGCGTCCATTTTATGCCCATTTATGGAGATCTCTGTATCCGTCTGTCTGTGTGTCTGTCTGTGTCCCTTTATGCCGTATGAGATCTCTGAATCTGTCTGTCTGTGTCCCTTTATCCATTTTATGCCCATATATGGGGGCATTCATTTTATGCCCATATATGGAGAACGCGCGTGCCCGTGGGACGAACGGTTCTCATATGGGGGCATTCATTTTATGCCCATATATGGAGAACGCGCGTGCCCGTGGGACGAACGGTTCTCGAGATACGCGGATTACCTACATACATACACACTCACAGAGATTTTTTGTTGACTCATGTGGCGTACGTCTGCCCATATATGCCCATATATGGAGATATCTGTCTATTTGCGTCCATTTCACGCCCATATATGGAGATCTCTGAATCTGTCTGTCTGTGTCCCTTTATCCATTTTATGCCCATATATGGGGGCATTCATTTTATGCCCATATATGGAGAACGCGCGTGCCCGTGGGACGGAACGCGCGTGCCCGTGGGACGAACGGTTCTCGGAGATCTCTGAATCTGTCTGTCTGTGTCCCTTTATCCATTTTATGCCCATATATGGGGGCATTCATTTTATGCCCATATATGGAGAACGCGCGTGCCCGTGGGACGGAACGCGCGTGCCCGTGGGACGAACGGTTCTCATATGGGGGCATTCATTTTATGCCCATATGGAGAACGCGCGTGCCCGTGGGACGAACGGTTCTCGAGATACGTGGATTACCTACATACATACACACTCACAGAGATTTTTTGTTGACTCATGTGGCGTACGTGATGTCAGAGCCTTTTATGAAGTGATGTCACAATGAGTCAGAGCTTTCGCCGATTTCCTCAGAAACAGCCTGATGTCAACAATCAACCCCGCATAAGGAGATTCCGAACGTTTCGCGCCGGTTTGGGAAAACCGCGCGTCGGGTCGGGTCGAGACCCGGCACTGCACTCCGTGCCGTGGCCATATATGGGGGCATTCATTTTATGCCCATATATGGAGAACGCGCATGCCCGTGGGACGGAACGCGCGTGCCCGTGGGACGAACGGTTCTCGGAGATCTCTGAATCTGTCTGTCTGTGTCCCTTTATCCATTTTATGCCCATATATGGGGGCATTCATTTTATGCCCATATATGGAGAACGCGCGTGCCCGTGGGACGGAACGCGCGTGCCCGTGGGACGAACGGTTCTCATATGGGGGCATTCATTTTATGCCCATATGGAGAACGCGCGTGCCCGTGGGACGAACGGTTCTCGAGATACGTGGATTACCTACATACATACACACTCACAGAGATTTTTTGTTGACTCATGTGGCGTACGTGATGTCAGAGCCTTTTATGAAGTGATGTCACAATGAGTCAGAGCTTTCGCCGATTTCCTCAGAAACAGCCTGATGTCAACAATCAACCCCGCATAAGGAGATTCCGAGCGTTTCGCGCCGGTTTGGGAAAACCGCGCGTCGGGTCGGGTCGAGACCCGGCACTGCACTCCGTGCCGCGGCGGGGAACGCGCGTGCCGAATCTGAAGCCGGTGGGACGAACGGTTCTCGAGATACGCGGATTACAAACACACACACACACACGCAGAGACTTCTCGCATTTATAGATAGACTAGAAGCTGGGCCGCCCTTCGGGCGGCCCAGCGTCTAGTCGGCGACCTGGCCAACTCGGAACAATGTAAATAGGGAATGAATGCCCCGCCCTTTAATGCAAACCCCATTATACCTGTTTTTTACCTGGTCATAGGACCCGTTTTGACCATCTGTCTGCCTGTGTCCATTTATGCCCATATATGGAGATATTTGTATCTGTCTGTCTGTCTGTCGGCGTCCATTTTATGTCCATATATGGAGATCACTGCAGTTATAGTTCTGGGTCCATTTTATGCCCGTGCATATATGGAGATATCTGTCTATCTGCGTCCATTTTATGCCCATATATGGAGTATCTGTCTGTGCCTCCAACTGTGTTGCAGACACAGTGCCGGTTCCCCCTTTAATGCAAACCTCATTATACCTGTTGTCATAGGACCCGTTTTGAACATCTGTTTGCCTGTGTCCATTTATGCCCATATATGGAGATATCTGTATCTGTCTGTCTGTCTGTCTGTCTGTCTGTCTGTCTGTCGGCGTCCATTTTATGTCCATATATGGAGATCACTGCAGTTATAGTTCTGGGTCCATTTTATGCCCATATATGGAGATATCTGTCTATCTGCGTCCATTTTATGCCCATATATGGAGTATCTGTCTGTGCCTCCAACTGTGTTGCAGACACAGTGCCGGTTCCCCCTTTAATGCAAACCTCATTATACCTGTTGTCATAGGACCCGTTTTGAACATCTGTTTGCCTGTGTCCATTTATGCCCATATATGGAGATATCTGTATCTGTCTGTCTGTCTGTCTGTCGGCGTCCATTTTATGTCCATATATGGAGATCACTGCAGTTATAGTTCTGGGTCCATTTTATGCCCATATATGGAGATATCTGTCTATCTGCGTCCATTTTATGCCCATATATGGAGTATCTGTCTGTGCCTCCAACTGTGTTGTAGACACAGTGCCGGTTCCCCCTTTAATGCAAACCTCATTATACCTGTTGTCATAGGACCCGTTTTGAACATCTGTTTGCCTGTGTCCATTTATGCCCATATATGGAGATATCTGTATCTGTCTGTCTGCGTCCATTTTATGCCCATATATGGAGATCTTTGACCATCTGTTTGCCGCTGTCCATTTATGTCCATATATGGAGATATCTGGCTATCTGTGTCCATTTTATGCCCATAGGACCCGTTTTGAACATCTGTTTGCCTGTGTCCATTTATGCCCATATATGGAGATATCTGTATCTGTCTGTCTGTCTGTCTGTCGGCGTCCATTTTATGTCCATATATGGAGATCACTGCAGTTATAGTTCTGGGTCCATTTTATGCCCATATATGGAGATATCTGTCTATCTGCGTCCATTTTATGCCCATATATGGAGTATCTGTCTGTGCCTCCAACTGTGTTGCAGACACAGTGCCGGTTCCCCCTTTAATGCAAACCTCATTATACCTGTTGTCATAGGACCCGTTTTGAACATCTGTTTGCCTGTGTCCATTTATGCCCATATATGGAGATATCTGTATCTGTCTGTCTGCGTCCATTTTATGCCCATATATGGAGATCTTTGACCATCTGTTTGCCTCTGTCCATTTATGTCCATATATGGAGATATCTGGCTATCTGCGTCCATTTTATGCCCATATATGACAGAGACAGCAGCATGACTGACATGTTTGACGCATACACACATGTACGCACACACGCACGCATGCACACACACACACACACACACACACACACACACACACACACACACACACACACACCGTTTGAAGTAGAAGGAGTGACTCACTACTGTTTTAAATATATCCTCCTGATATGATCAGCGGTGGACATCATGTATCCTCTGACTCAGTAGAGTCAGACTACAGTGTGATGATGATGCACTCTAAACAAACAGGACATCCTACTAGGTTGATGACAACTTCCTGTGTGTCTTCTATAAACTACACACACCATGGTATTTTAGGAGGTAGGGAAACACGTGACCACCGGGCATGAGCCATGACCGGCCATGGCGCACCATGGGTCCCAAAACTCACACCGGAAGTGTGATGAAATACATGTCAGTGAATGGAGCCGGCTAGATCAGCTCATGAACAAACACTATTTATGAACGACTGAGACCTTTGTCATATAATCGGTTCAAGAAAAAGAAGACATATCACAGGTATTTTTACAATCACTTGCTTTTCGATGTGCACAGTATATAATTAAATCATTATAACAGTAAATACTGTAAGTATCGCAAGATTTGGTTGCCAGACAGGAAACAGTGGACAGTCTCGCGATACTTGGCAAGTTCAGAAACACACTTTGTGCTCTTTAGAAACCACTTTAAAATGACACAGAGTGCAATAATAATCGAAAATCAATACAGCAGAAAATAATGTGTGACATGCCTTCTTTTATTTTCCTGAGCTGAGTATGTTATAAAGGTCTCAATTGTTCAGAGAGAGTGTTTGTTCATGAGCGGGTCCACAGGCTTCCACTGACTCCAATGCATTCTACCAAACTTCCGGCTGCAGTTTGTCACCCATGGTGCAACGAATCTGCCAGTTGGAATTTTCCTTGACACACACACACACACACAGTACTGACCTCCACACACACACCCAGCCCCACCCAGCCCATCCCAGACTCCTCCACCCACCAGTGATGCTCCCCAGACCTGCTACACTCCTCCCAGCTCCACACCCTGCCCTGGTCCTCCACAGACATACCCACCCAACCCACGCTTGATGAAGAGCACCGCTCACTTCACACACTAATGTAGATGGGATTTCTGAATAACCAACGTACAAATGGATAAAGGGGTTAAAATGATTGTGATGCTGTATTAACACATTTTACTGGAACCCCCCCAAGGACCCCTGGGGTCGTATACAGGGGGAAACATTAAATGTACTTCTTAAAATAAATTCATCATGCCTGTTGCTAAGGTATGGCAACATGACTGGTGTCTTGCACGCACGCCTTCACAAGACACCAGTCATGTTGCCATACCTCAGCTTTTGCTGAACTGACGCCACTGCCCCCTCTACCCGTCCAGGAGTACGCAATGCCAAGCAACCCACCCCCCTCTACATCATCCGAGTGTATGCAATACCAAGCAATATTATATCTTTGGAGGAAAGAGTTGGCACTCAATACAAAGTTTCAGGTTGCAGTTTTTGTTTGTTCCCTTTGTTGTGAGTGCATGCATGCTTATAACACAACCCCAGGCAACCAAACGGGGGACCAGACCAGAGCAGACCAGAGCAGAGGGCTCTAATTCTTAGATTACGGGGGCTGCTTCCTGTTTGTTCCTCAGCTGCATGAGAGCAGATGATCATCACATGAATGAATGCCTCCAGAGAGAGAGAGAGAGAGAGAGAGAGAGAGAGAGAGAGAGAGAGAGAGAGAGAGAGAGAGAGGAGAGGATGGACGACAAGAGAGCAGTGGTGGAAAAAGTACTCACATGTTTTACTTAATTAAAAGTATCAATACTGCAAAATAGAAATACTCTGTTACGTGAAAGTCCGGAATTCAAAATGTACTTGAGTAAAAGTATGAAAGTATTGGCAAGTACCAAAAGTAAAAGTACAAAATGTTTGAGCAGATCTACAAGCTCACAGCTTGTGAGCTTGTAGATCGGCTATTTTCAAATAGCCTATAAGTATAAGATAGGGCTAAAGTGGTTAATGTATGTTTTGTAATATTATAATTTATATCTGCATAGTAACTAGTAACTAAAGTTTTCAAATAAATGTAATGGAGTAAAAGTACAATATTTGGATCCGAGACGTAGTGGATTAGAAGTAAAAGTATTGAAACTTGGAAATACTCAAGTAAAGTACAAATAGCTCAAAATGTTATTTAAGTACAGTACTTAAGTAAATGTACTTAGTTACTTTACACCACTGCAAGAGAGGGAGAGAGAAATGACACAAGACAGAATGGGGAGGGGAGGGGAGGAGAGGGGAGGGGAGGGGAGGAGAGGGGAGAGATGGGAGAGGAGAAGGGAGGAGAAAAGAGGAGAGGAGAGGAGAGGAGAGGAGAGGAGAGGAGAGGAGAGGAGAGGAGAGGAGAGGAGAGGAGAGGAGAGGAGAGGAGAGGAGAGGAGGGCTGTGAGTGTCCCAGTAGTGATAACAAGGCCTTTCCCATGACCCCCTCCTTTGGACAGGAAATAAACCGTAGTCACCCAGAAGACAGGGATGGTAGAGAGAGAGAGAGAGGGGGAGGAGAGAGATTTGAATGAGCTGTTCTCTGGCTAAACATAATGTGTAAATGCTGGACTTTAGACTGCACCTACTGAACGATCTGTGTGTGCAGGGGCGTCACAAGGGGCAGGAAAGTGGGACTGAGTTACCAGGGCCCAAGGTGGAGGGGCCCTTGTAACTTTAGCTATTGAAAAATAGCAGATATACAAGCTCACAGCGCGGCACCGAGTGCCGCGCTGCGAGCTTGTAGATCTGCTATTTTTGAAAAGTCATGAAAATGTGCGCAAATCCTTGAATATATGTATTTTTTAAGTGAACATTTGTAACGCAAATTTTGCTTCTGGGGTGTCCCTGGAACTAAATATTTTGAGATGGGGCCTGGGGGGTCCTTCACATGAAAAAGTTTGAGCATCAATGACATGGAAACATAGGTTTCTTGGCACACGTTTTCACGATTTTTCAAAAATAGCAGATCTACAGGCTCGCAGCGCGGCCGCGCTGTGAGCTTGTATATCTGCTATTTTTCAATAGTTAACATTCATGGGGGGCCCGCAGTGAATCCTTGTACCCAGGGCCCAGAATTTGGTGTGACGCCCCTGTGTGTGTGTGTGTGTGTGTGTGTGTGTGTGTGTGTGTGTGTGTGTGTGTGTGTGTGTGTGTGTGTGTGTGTGTGTGTGTGTGTGTGTGTTATCTCACCTTCGTATAGCTGTGCATACTGGGGGAACCCAGCAGCCCGGAGCCAATCGCAGGCCTCCTTAGCTTCGATCTCTGCGGAAAAAGCAAAAAGAGACGGGATTTATGATTGGATGTTGTGATCTCGTGTAAGACCGCACCCACTTCCCCACATGCCATTACAGGGCAAATACATCCTCCTGAAAGTTGACGCCATGCCACCTGTGTCTATGATGTTGCAGGAAGTGGAAACCATATCAGCTCTAGGCCAGTGATTTGCTATTTTCTTTTTTAGTGAGATCCACTGATCTAGGTAGCATTTGATCAAACCATTGCAAGCAGCAGCAGTATTATAGCCAGACAATTACATTGATATCTAACATCTGCGGGGCACAACTATTAAACATTGTTTAAGAACCTCTCTGAAGACAAGAACAGATATGTTGTTGTTGTGACCTTAAATTGGAAAAGCTTAGATTTTCATTACGAGGTTCAACAGAGAAATTCTTTCAAACTTGGCAGCCCTTCATTGACTATGAAAAAACAACAACAACAAAACAGCCTTTGTATGTTGGTTTTATTTCTGTATTTTTTCTATTCTTAAGGCTCATTCATACTCCAGAGAAGGTGAAGGGCAGTTCACCGCTGTGTAGTTTTCTAAAGTCAGAAAACGACAACATTACATCATTAGCCGCGGTTTGCGACACATGTCCCTGCTTTTACTTTCCGACATCACCCCATCACCCCATCACCTAAAAAAGTGAGGAGCTACTCATTTCACCCTAGTATGAATGAGCCTTTACTGTTTAATTTTATATTCCAAGGGTGGAGGGAGGGATATGGGATTGTGTCTTGTGTGGTATACACACATTTACAATTATGTGTGACTGATCTCTGATGTGTAAAACTAATAAACAGATACAAAAACAAAAGAATACAAAATAATTGCCCAACCACAGAGCTCCTTAGAATGTCCACAGACTTCCATTACAGCCCATGCCAATCAGTGGTTTGCTGAATTCTTTTAATAGCAAAACCCTGACATGCTAACTTATGATTCATCAGATCCTCCCGTCGCTGGAATCGTTGACGTAAGATGGTTCCAGGACCACCTGAGGCCACGGAGGCACTAGCAAGTAAAACCAATGGTAGACATACAAAATTGACCACATACTATTGTATTTTCTTTTACACCTTAACTCTGAGAGTGTACAAAAGCACATTAGTTCACCTCACTTTGAGAACCACTACAATACTATGTATGGCAATACTGTATGCATCACTGAATGTGTGTTCATAAAAATTTATAACGAAGGCAAAAATTATATAGAAAACACTTTAAATACATGAATCATTAAAGGGAACCGTTAAGGAATTGGACTGTAAAGAAGGAACCGTTATTAAGGGACCAGAATGGTTAAACTCCTAACAGCAGGCACGTGCATACATAGACATCAAAGGGGGCTTGAGCCCCTGCCCTTTTATCCATCTGTAAAAAGTGCCCTCTCCAGACCATGAATGCAGTTTTTACTATGGTGAAAGAAATGCAAATGCACTCTTTCCATGCCACACCTGAATGGCAGCATTCAAGAGAATTGCCTTGTCCAAACTCTCCTGAACTGCAGCATCCTATGTTGAAAGAATTGCCCTCTCTGTGTAGAGATCCATGCCGTTACGCCACATCTCCAGTATTGACAAGATTATGCCTAGTTCAGTGTGATATCAAGTACCGAAAATAGCCGACCTCCAAGCTCACAACTGAGCTTGGAGGTCTGCTATTTTCAATATGTTCACCAAAAGGCCCTTTTAGAAATGTCAGCCCCTGCCTCTCTAACATTCTCCACACGTCTTTGCCTAACAGGATCCTATAACCCTAGTATACAGACAGTGTGGGATGGATGACCTGAGCAGACAATTGTACAAGTCCCTCTGATCCGAGTCCAAGTCGAGTAGCAAGTCATTTGGTCCAAGTCTCAAGCAAGTCTCAAGTTTTTTCTGTTGTGGGCAAGTCAAGTCAGGTCGAGTCACAAGGTTATGTCAAGTCAAGTCGAGTCGAGTCACAAGGTTGTCATGTCAAGTCGCGTCGAGTCAAGTCGAGTCAAGTCACAAAGTCACACGCTTTTCAAGTCGAGTCACAGGTTATATCTCAGGTTTATATCTTGAAGAGAGAAACCTTTCTTCAAGTAAAAAAAAAACAAGTAAATGTCAAAAAATACCATGCAGATTAGTCTGCAACTCTGCATGAATTAAACCAGTATACAGCTTAAAAGCTATTCATTTATCCATTACATGTCTGATCATTTAGAACCTAGGTAGATGGCAAAGGCTACACTCCATTAAAGAAATGGCATGTTTGACAAATGTTTATTTTCAACATTTTGCAACATTTATTTAAATGTATTTAATACTGCTACAGGCCTATTGCTTTAAAAACAAAAACAAACAAGACACAATAATCTTAACGTGCATGCTTTGTTTTGTACTACTAGTACTGTATACCAGTAAGACTCCCTAATCGGGAGATAAGCGACCGTAGGTCTCGCTAGAAGAGGGCCATGTGAGAAATGAGGGGTGGGGTCTCCGCCTTGCCTTGGCGGACGAATAGGTACCGGCCCCGGCTCTCCCGGACGCTCCTAGGCCGAGTTAGGGCATTTTATGTGAGCTGCAGTGGAGGGGGTCCTCCACTGGGGGCGCCACCACTTTTGCATCCGTTCTGGAGTAGCAGGAGTGGGTGGTCCCCGGGAATTCCCCGTGAGCAGCCCCGTGGGGGTGGTCATTTGGTCATTTTTGCACATTTGGTATTTTTTTTTTACACCTGGGGGTCCCCCAGGGACCTGTGGGTCCCTGGAACTCCGGGGGTCCTTGGAGGTTGTAGTTTGGCAGGTAAGGAGTGTGTGTGCAAAATCTGGCATGGATCGGGGCAACGGTTGCGGAGATATGAGCAGGGCAAAAGTGTGACGTCTGACGTGTGACGGACTGACTGACGGACGCACGGACACCTGGTGGAGCTTTCTGTAGTAAGTGCGACCTACGGTCGCAATTAATGTCATTTCTCATCAGACACAAATTTAGCTGCCTATACTCCACTACACGTGCATTTGTTTGGGGTCCCACCATGTTCCAAAAGGATACGGGGCAATCTCACTTTTCCGAACGGACATTATTTCGACCATAGAGTCAAAAGAAAAGATGACATGTAGTAACAGCGACACACTCCAGCGACAAACTGGAATATAACAGAGTGGAGTGGACTAAATTCAACTCTAGCTAAGCAAAACTTGTCGGAGGCTAAATGAGAAGGAATAAAGCTTTTGCGTGGGAGTTATTTAGTGAAGTTCTTAACCCTGCTGACGACTGGATGTATGTTATGAAAAGTGATAAAGTGTTGGAAGACTGAGGCTTGCTACCATGATGGATAATTGGATATTATTTATGCAGTCATAGATCAACGTTCGTGACAGTGGTGAGTGACATTGTTGTCTTATTATTAATGTTCAAAAAATGTACGACCGACAGTATATCACAGTATATATGTTCTTATGTTTGGTTTCACTTCTCTTCATGCGCCGTCTTCAAGTGGCGGACAAAGTTTGACGTCGTTCCCTCTTTGTCTTTGAGTTTAGCGTTGCATATCTTGCATTGAGCGATCCTCTGTTTACCATCGGAGTGGAAGTTTTTATATGCAAACTGCACAACTTTTGGAACTGCAGCAGCAGAACCGGCAGTGGCTGTATCAGGCTGGGGGGCAGCAGTAGCCATTCGTGCTGTGTGTGTGTGTGGTCGGTGCCCAGTCTGATCATAGTGCTTGTGCTCTCGCTTACATGCCTGTCTCCAATCAATCAAATCAATCAATCAATAAAAGTGTGAACCTAGCGTGGCGTTCACGACTGCTTTGGTGAGTGGCGTAGCGGCAAGTCGTCCGAGTCAGCGTGTCTCAAGTCGAGTCGAGTCGGGAGTCATTGTCTTCCAAGTCAAGTCGAGTCTCAAGTTTTTGCCCTTAATGTCCGAGTCAAGTCACAAGTCGTCAAATAGGTGACTCGAGTCAGACTCGGCTCGAGTCATCATGACTCGAGTCCAATTGTCTGGACCTGAGCCATCAGAGGCATTCTTCCTCTGTTCAGCAGATGGATGGAAACATTCTGACTTCTCCTCCGAGAATTCCATCGGAATGATGCTACAGCTGGAAGCAGAGAGGCGGACAGACGGACGGACACGCAGCTCTGGCTTCACTGGAAGAGCCAGACCCAGATATCGGCCATCATCTGACTTTTTACAGTATGCAGCCGATGTGTCCCCATTTCAACCACCTTGCTTCGACCTGGTAACCCTACTTTAGGCATGTCATTATAGCGTTAAAGTTTTAGCTGATTTTAGCTATCGTTGTTTGTGTTTATTTTTGCTTGTACGTTAAATGTTCTTAAATAGAAACTGGAATCGAATCAAATGTTTTCAAATTGATTCAACCAAAAATTGGCCATCAGTTGGGCTCTTAGAAGACAAAAGGCCTGTCCTCCTTAAAGGGCCATTCACACTGAGCACTATAACTATAAAAAATATAGTTTTCAATTTTACAAGTCAAGTGGATGGCAGTGTTCACACCAACTATAAAAAAAATACAATGGTGAAAGATATAGTTATAGTTATCTTTATAGTGCTTATAGCTGGTAAACCATCCTGGTCGCGTGAATCCACCTTTTCATGTGTCTTGGTTTGTGTGTGTCTTGGTTTACCTCCTCCTCCTCACACAGACCGGGTTAACAATCAGACTTCCACACGCTGAACTATGAGATTCGCACTCACTGACTGCTGTGCTGTTGATGTGTAAACTTCACAGGCTGCAGTGCACACACACACACACACACACACACACACACACACACACACACACACACACACACACACACACACACACACACACACACACACACACACACACACACACACACTTCGCCACACCACACCCAGCCAGCCAGGGATGTGCAGAGAATGTTAGAGAGCCTTTTGGTGGAAGCACACTGAACTAAGCATAACCATGTCAATACTGGAGATGTGGCGTAATGGCATGGATTTCTACACAGAGAGGGCAATTCTTTCAACACACTGTAAGATGCTGTATTCAAGTTCAGGAGAGTTTGGACAAGGAAATTCTATTGAATGCTGCCTTCAGGTATGGCATGGAAAGAGGGCATTTGCAATTCTTTCACCACAGTAAAAATTGCATTTATGGTCTGGCTCAAGCCCCCTTTGATGTCTATGTGTGCACGTGCCTGCAGCCAGCCAGGAGCTGATCAGCAGCCAGCAACACTACATGTTTTAACTCTCATTTATTTTACTGATTTTTCCGCTGGCAACGCGTGCTGCCCACACAGCTAAACTGGCAGTCTCCTTGTGTGTGTGTGTGTGTGTGTGTGTGTGTGTGTGTGTGTGTGTGTGTGTGTGTGTGTGTGTGTGTGTGTGTGTAGTGTAAATGTGTGTGTGCGTGTGTGCGTGCGTGCGTGCGTGTGCGCATATTTTTCTTTATGAGCAGAGTGACTGATTGAAACATTCTGTGGAGTTTTGTGCTGACAATGAGATGTTAATTAGGTTGGTGCCAGAGGCAGCTCCATATACCAGCAGCTCATACAGGCTGTACACACGGAAAACACAGTTATAGAGGCTTTTTATTTAAGGATATACGACCTGAAACGAGCTTGAAATCAATAATTCCATCTTTAATGGAAGCAGCCGATCCCAAACTGTTACGACACACTGATGCAATTAATGCCAGTCAAATGACAATCAGTCAAATCAACTCATCTACAGTATGTACACACACATAGGCCTACACGCAAGTACCGTCGTGACTGGTTGACATTGTCACATTTCCTGGGGCAATTTGCCCAGATCAAGCATGTCAGGGATGTCATGCACGTCATGTGATTTTCAACTGTCCGCCACTAAGGGGCAGTGGCGCTCCACTGCCTTGTTGCTGTTTGTATTTCAAATGGTCAGTGGTTAAGTACTAGACTACATACTTTCTATTATTGTTTATGGGGCGGCATAGCTCAGGGGTAGAGAAACTGTTATTAGAGCACGAAGGGTTCCCGAAGGGTTCCCAGTTCGAATCTGGGCTCCCCCTGAGTTAATGTCGAAGAGTCCTTGGGCAAGACTCTGAACCCCTCAAGACAGCTCATTTGAATTAATATATATATATACTGCTCAAAGAAATGAAGGGAACAAAATGTTCCCTTAATTTATTTGAATTTATTTGAGTATAGTATACTGTAGTACTGCTCAAATAATTAAGGGAACATTTTGTTCCCTTAATTCTTTTGAGCAGTATATATTATATAGGCCTACACCTATTTCGTCAGGAAATTAAGTATTTTCCTAACCTAGCTGATTCGCTGCCCACATAGAGCGCGTGAGAAATTAGGGGCTAAGAGTTTTGCTCACGGACAAACATTGACATTGCTACCTTGGCCTGGAATTGAACCAGGGCCAACTAGAGGCTCTGGTTTCCCAGGCAGGCTCCCTAACCATTCAGCTATGCTACGCTATTTATTTCAGCTTAGTTTTTTATGTTGTGTTTGTGTTATATGGGCTGACTACATTTTATTAAAAGGAGGAGGAGACAGACTGATGCTCTGCAAATGTACTCAGAAGGATGTATGTGTGTGTTTTACAAACAATTATAGAGTTACCATGGCTTGGTGGTAGAATCAATGTGTTGTAATGTCTTGATCCTTGGGTAAGGCAGTTTGAATCCGGGAAGAAGATCATCATGTAAATTCGTTTTTCAATTTGAGTTTTGCCTATTATGTGTTTGTGGCAAAGACAGCCATTAAGCTATCGATTAATTGATCAATATAATGTTAGATAGATAGGTAGGCTAGAGTAAAGGATCTTATTAGGTGTGATGGTGGCTCAGGGGTAGAGAAGCTGGCATAAAACATGGAGGTTTCTCGAAAGGTTTTCAGATCGATTCTGGGCTCCCCCAGAGATAGTGTTTAAGAATCCTTGTGCAAGACTCTGAAGTCTCAACTCCTAGTTGCTACAGGTGAGCAGGTTGGTGCCTTGCATGGTTTCCTGCCATCTGTGTGTGTGAATGCAATCTGGCAAGCCATCGTCAAGAAAAGGGACGGCCCACTCATCCTTTCATAGCCATCATTGACTCTTGTCTCGCGAGATTGGTGTGAATGTAATGCACAATCTATGTAAAGCGTAGATCGTCCATTTTCAAAAAGCCAAGGTATAAAATAGGATTAAAGTGGTTAATGTTAGTTTTGTAATATTATAGTCCAACATTATGAATTGCTCAGCGGCAGCTCCGACTGATGTGTGCAGCAATAACAGCCTACAATTAAAAGTCTTTAGCAACTCTATCATCAGAAGCTTAGAAAGGGGCAGCCATAGCTGAATGGTTAGGGAGCCCGATTGAGGATCCAGAGCCCCTGGTTGTCCCTGGTTCAATTCCAGACCATGGTAGCAATGTTGATGTGTGTCCCTGAGCAAGACTCTTAACTCCTAATTGCTCACGTGCTCCTTGTGGGCAGCAAAGTGGTTGGGCTGAAAATACTGAATTTCCCTTGTGCAATGAGTAGCTAACTATTATTATTCAAATGTAGTTGACATAGGTAAGAAACCAATTCTGATTGTGATTGAACATAACCAATTCTGATTGTGATTGAACATAAGAATGAGAAAGATTTTTGACATTTTTAGACACAATATTTTCTTTAATCTTAATTAAAACATAATTTAGCTAAATTGCATGACTGTGGTGGGGAAAGAAGAAACCAATCTGTTTCTGATTAACATTTGTATTTACTTTCCATAACATGCCATGGATAAATACATTTCTTGTATGAGACATTATATATCCTGCTGATGTTTGCTGACTCCTAAGCACCACCCCGTGGCTGTATTTGAAACTACATTGCAATACATAAGTGGGTGAAGGCAGTAGACAGTGTGAAGTAAGTGATATGAAAAAACCTGAGTGAAATGTGACAAAGTCAACCAGTCACGACGGTACGTGTATGCACACAGGCGCGTGGATAAACACACATGCTGTACACGTGTACATGTACAGACATGCATTTCAGACAGGCAAACACAAACATATACGGTAAACAAACACATATCGTCTGTGTTGGGTGGAAAGTGGAAACCTCCTTATGTTCAAATCTGTTACTTTTCAGGATTCAAATTCAAGTAAAACTAATGGCAGACATACAAAATTGACCAACCACAGACTATTGTATTTTCTTAATTCACCTTAATTCTGAGATTGTGCAAAAAGCACACTCCTTTCACCAAAAACATCAAAGAAGCAGATCTACAAGCTCGAGCTTATTAATAAAACATTGTCAAAATAATGTAATTGTGAACGTGGTGCTCTGTAAAACTTTAAACCAAATGAAGTACGAATTTTGATTAGCACAACTGTTACTGAAAAACAATATGCTACTTATTTTCATTTTCAACATAATGACATAAAAACTGGACTTATTTTCTATTCAAAATGTTGTAAAGGGGGTACTTGGATTCAGCCAGGGGTGTACTGGAGCCCCAAACGTTTGAGAACCACTGAAGTTATTTTACGAAAAAAGTTAGAATATGGAGATAAGAGGTTTCTGCTTGACAACAACGATACTGTATGCATGCAAGCTACTGCAAGATACTGTACACACACACACACACACACACACACACACATACACACACACACACACACACACACACACACACACACACACACACACACACACACACACACACACACACACACACACACACACACACACACACACACACACACACACACACACACACACACACACATACACACACATATACACACACCCACACCACTCTGCAGGCTCTGTCCTTATCTCAAGTCTCAAATAAACACCTCATTCATTCACACTCCCTAGACTCATCCCTTTCATTCACCCATTCCAAGGAGCCGAACGTGCGTGGGAGACACTTCTCACACACACTCTCTCTTCCTCTCTGTCTCACACACACACACACACACACACACACACACACACACACACACACACGTGCACGCGCAGAGCCAAACAACAAACGCCAGTCTCGACACTCTCCCTGTCCGAGCTCTCTCATCGCTCCAGAGGAAATTACTTTCTCACCACAATCCCGACAATTATGTCCCTTTCATAACATTCTCAGCATAGCTCCTCTCTCTCCGAAATGACATGTCAAAAGAAGAACATTAAAAGGCGGCTCTGAAAATAGAAGCTTTGAGCCGTGGAGAGGAGGAGGAATGCCCATAGTAGCGATGAGAAACTTGCGGTCTAGTCAGTGTCTTGCTGCGACGTGAACACGTCTCTCTGAGCCGGGTCCTGGTATACGGGACCGGAGGAGGACCCAGCCGTTTCAGCGAGCGACATGTTGTTAAGAGAAAGTTATGGAACACATAAAAGAGAATTGACTCACTTAAAGTCCTCATGATGCAATCACAGCGGAGCTGTCTCTCTGCTCGGGCTGAAGATCACTCTCCATCACTTCACAGTTCAGTACGGTACAATACAATACAGTACACTACTAGAGCACAATACAGTCCAGTACAGTAGAGTATAGTAGTATAGTATACAGTATGTATACTATAGTTTACTACAGTACATCCCACGTCCCGTCAATCTACACTTCTTTCTCTCTCTTTCTCTCCTCTTCTCTGACTCCAGCTCTCTGTTTACACTCCTCTCTCTCCCTCTCTCTCTTTCCTGGCCTGCAGGTTTTTCTCTCGCCTTCTAATTTTCTCTCGCACTCCCCTCTTCTTCTTCTTCTACTTCTTCTTCTCACTTTCTGCTTCTTTACAATTCACGTGTTCTCTCTTTCTCTCTCTCTCTTTCTAACTCCTCCACTTTCACAAACGTTCATACAGTACGTGTTGGTTGTTTTTGTCGATCTCTTAAGAGGTCCTCCCTTTTCTATATCTTGTTTCTTTAAAAAACCAAAAAAGGCTTTATTTTTTAATAAATCAATTAATTAATCAATGAATAATAATGCAGTAATTTATCCACTTTTAATTAATCAATGTTTATAATTACTTACTTACAAAATTGTGCATAAGATAATAATAATAATAATAATCTGTCAGTCTGTAACTCTCTCTTACCTTCGTTCCAACGTCCTCAAATCAATCTTTTCCATGTCCTTTCTCTCTCTCTCTCTCTCTCTCTCACTCACATACTCTGACTTTCACATACTCTCTCTCTTACATACTCTCTCTCTCTCCCCCTCAGTCTTTCTTTCTAAAATTCAAAGTATAAAGCCATTCCTCCCTCCTCCTCTTCCTCTGTGTCTCTGTCTCTGCATCCTGTCTGTCTGTCTGTCTGTCTGTCTGTCTGTCTGTCTGTCTGTCTGTCTGTCTGTCTGTCTGTCATCCAGATATCAGTGACTGTCCCTCCTCCATCCACCACACCACTGTCTCCCTGGCCGTCTCATCTCTTCCTCTGAACTAGAACTGCTTTGCTCTCAGCTGTCTTCAGCTTGCCGTGACCTCAGACACTCCCACTGAGCGTCAGCAGCATGTGCAGTGACATCTAGCCGTCTCCGGGGGGCGCCACAGGACGCGCCTCAAGCCCAACACGCTGTCTGTTCTGTCTTCCTGCCTCCTTGAGGTAACCATAAACAAGCGCTCCTCTCCCAACAACCACCCCAGGGAACGCAACATGGACTACAAGGATACCTCTACAATGTCAGCTGATTCTACAGTAGGTCTGCCAGGCTAGGCTAGTCAAGGAGACTCTGACCTAGAGGCAATTGGCTGACTCTACACTGCAGACAGTGCAGTGTGTGTATGCATGTCATAAGCGCGCGCGCACACACACACACACACACACACACACACACACACACACACACACACACACACACACACACACACACACACACACACACACACACACACACACACACACACACACACACACACACACACACACACACACACACACACACACACAGATGTGCAGAGATTGTTAGAGAGGCAGGGGCTGACATTTATAATATAGAAAATAGCCGACCTCCCATGGAGGTCGGCTATTTTTGGTACTTGATACCACACTAAACTAAGCATAAAAAAGTTTCAACATAAGATGCTGCAATCAAGTTCAGGAGAGTTTGGACAAGGCAATCTCTTGAATGCTGCCTTCAAGTATGGCATGGAAAAATGGGGCATTCACATTTCTTTCACCATAGTACACTCACAGTCGAGATGTTGTCCTGACTCCTGAGTGATTTAGAGAATGTTGAGACAGACAGACAGACAGACAGACAGACAGACAGACAGACAGACCAGATCATTACTCAGTATATGTAAATAGAAGTTCTAACTCCCTCCGCATCCTCCTCCTCTTCCTCTGTTGCTCTTGTTGTCACTATCTCATCACATTTCTTCCTGGCTCCGTCTCATCATCACTTCCACTGAACTGTGAACAACTGGTTTATTTCAGACGTGTCAATGTAGTCAGTTAGTGAGAAGTAGGAGGTCAAGAACTTTGCACAGAAAAGCTAGATATAGAATCTCAAGAAGTGGAAGTTTACCGGAGTGTTTGATTGAGTCATCGTTATTAGGAAATGTTCCGCATGCAGGGGTCATCAACATGTCCGTTCACTGACAAATGTGTCCGTGGCAAAACTTGGTCTTGTCCGTGGCAAATTTTAGATTTTATGTTTTACACACCATTATAATGTTCTTATTTTGATCATAAGACCCATTTACTGAATATGTCAAGTCTCCAGGTCACCTTAGGTCCCCATTATCACAGGTGGTCCATGTCTGTCTCTTCTTGGCTATAGTGACGGACAAGGACAGAGTCTCATGTCATTTTCTGGCTCGAACCTACAGTATAGCCCTGTACATATTATTCAGGTATGCCAACATGAAAATACTACTTTAACTTTAGTTACAAAAGGTCAAATACATTTAGCTTTTGCTGTAAGCTCAGGGAATTCTGCCAGGCAACGCATCCAGAACTAAACAAGGGACTGTTTTTCATACATGTGCCTCTTGACCGAGTTTGTGGACGATGCCATTGAGTTAATTTTGGTGAGACCTCCTGCTTCAAAATGCATTAGGAGACACGGATGTGTGTGCGTCTTTGTGCCTGCAAGCCGTGCACGCATGTATGTGCATGTATGTGTGCCGCACGCGCATGTGTGTGTGTGTGTGTGTGTGTGTGTGTGTGTGTGTGTGTGTGTGTGTGTGTGTGTGTGTGTGTGTGTGTGTGTGCGTGTGTCTGATCTCCCGCCGCCAAAGGAGCACAAAGCACCTATTCATCTGTGGGTGAATTTAATCAAGAGATTAATTGGTACACAAACACGGCATTAAGCTCGCCTCGCCCTGCGACGCACAACCACACAGGCAGGGGGCGCTAATCCCCCCCCATGCAGCAGCCAGGCCTTTCTGTGCTGCCAGGGCATTCCTGCCGAGCAGCGTGTATGACAGCAACCAGCAGGCTGTCACACACAACAGAAGGGAAGTGTGCGTGTGCGTGTGCGTGTGCGTGCGTGCGTGCGTGCGTGCGTGCGTGCGTGCGTGCGTGCGTGTGTACTTGTCCCCAAAAGTGTAGTAGAATTTGAGAGACAGACAATATCGTAAGGACAAACTTTACTGGTATGGTCTTTACAAAGAATAGATCATATTATTATGGTAAAACAAAATGTTTGCATTTAGGCATGATTTATGCTTAGTTGTGCATTGCTGTGGCGTGCTGAAAATAGCTGATCTATTCTTGTAGAAAGAGTTAGAGTGTGTTTCTGCATGATTGCTTATATGCGTGTACAGTATGTTAGCAGTGAACGAGGATCGCATGAATACATACATGGGATGTGTGTGTGTGTGTGTGTGTGTGTGTGTGTGTGTGTGTGTGTGTGTGTGTGTGTGTGTGTGTGTGTGTGCGTGTGTGTGTGTGTGTGTGTGTGTGTGTGTGAGTACATCCGTGTGTGCGTGCACGTGCGCTTGTGTGTGCGTGTGCGTGCGTGCATGTGTGTGTGTGTGTGTGTGTGTGTGTGTGTGTGTGTGTGTGTGTGTGTGTGTGTGTGTGTGTGTGTGCCATGTGGCGGCGGCGCATGGGAAGCCAGGGAGTGAGGATAGAGGAAAGGAGTCAGGGGAGGAGGGGGGGTAATAATAAAGTAATCCATTACATAATGTGGGTGCCAGATTACATAACAATGGTGCTGCTCTCAGAGGCCTTAGAAGTGGGTCCATGATAAAGTATGTGTTGCCCCTCGTCTCGCCTCCTTCACTTCTCCCTCCATCTTTCATTTCCTCTGCTTTTATCTGGGGCCAGGAGGAGACCAATAAACCTTGACTCTCTCTCTCTCTCTCTCTCTCTCTCTCTCTCTCTGTGTCAGGCCCTCTTGCTCTGTCGGCTGTGTGTTGTGTCTGTCTGTCTCTGTCACACATATCGCGCCTCAAGGCCGCGTTTTAAAACGACGGCCTCGCTCTTTCTTCATCACATCATTTCCTGACGCGGCCCGCAGGGTTTCCCAGGCGCTCTCCAGAAGAAGCAGGAAACCGGGGAACGGGAAGGAACATTTCCTGGACTTTATTGACGCGGCGAAATACACTGGGAGTCGACTTGGGAAGAGCTTGAGCCTGATTTATTGAAACTCTTGTCATAATGGGTGACACATTTCTCACTGAATTGAGTACAAAGGTTCCCCAGTGTAAAAGAAAAAAGCCATAGTACTTTTTCTGGGGTTTAAATCCTATCAGTAGACCTTACTGTCCTTCCTATGCGAACTGCTAATAAAGTATTCAATCAATCAATCAAAAAAGACGGTGTTAAGATCACAACGCGTCATCAACCTGGGGACCTCTTGCGGATGCGACGCGTCTTTCAGTTTGGGCTATTTTGGCAAGGGACATAAATAAATGTAGCAATTGCTGTGGCTCTAGTTCCACTGACTGTTTACCTTTAGCACGTTATGCTAGACAGGAGGGAGTGGAGGGCAGCGATTCAGGAGGCTCGAGTTTATGTCGGCTAGTCACTGGCTTAGCTTAGTGGCGGCGGGCCCTGACACAGGCTATTTAGGACGGTCCTCCACTGCAGTGGTTCTGCCTCTAATATTTCTAATAATTTGGCCAATGTTTAATTTGTCATTTTAGAGGTATTAAAAGGTCCTTAAATTGTCACTTTAGAAATGTGCAGTTACCCTCTATACACTTAAACTTTATGTTGGTTTGTTTACTGTTGAGTGAGAAAACAATGTTGCACATTACGTTAATCATCTGGGGACCCCCCAAAAAACAATGTGGGACCCACAGGTTGAGAACCACTGCTCCAGTGCACGCTAACAAACTGGATGATGCCAGCAGGTATAGACAGGGAGGCAGGTCGTTTCCTGGCCTGTGTTTTGTGCTGTGATTAGTTGTGCTATAATGCGTCATATTTTCAGGGTCTGAACCCCCCGCGCCCCCCATCCTATCCTGTTATTGTTACAGTCTGTAGTGTGGACTGGACCACCAACATGTTCTTAACCTCAGAGGTTTTGGTTGGAGACACGACGGGGCATTTTTATCCTCTGGAGGTTTTTAACCAGAGCTAAAAGTACTCACATTTGTTACCTAAGTAAAGTATCAATACCACAATGTGGAATTACTCTGTTACAAGTAAAAGTGTGGTGTTTTCAAAAAGAATGTACTGGAGTAAAAGTAGAAAAGCATAGGCATCGAAATATCCTTACAGAACCAAAAGTAAAAGTGACCATTAGGCAGAATGTCCCATTTCACAGGAGCAATATGTCTGAAAATCTTTTGAAAATAGCAAAGGCTGAAGTGGTTAATATATGTTTTGTAATAATAATCAAAATCTACAAAGTAAATAACTACATTTTCCAAATAATATGTACCGGTAGTGTACAATGTAAAAGTACAATATTTGCATCTGAGCTGTAGTGTAGTAGAAGTAAAAGTATAAAAACAAATACCCCAGGAGAGTAGAGAATCCTCAAAATGTACTAAAGTACAGTAGAGTAAATGTAAAAGTTACTTTACACTGCTGGTTTTAACCACATCAACCCTGACATTCCTTTTCTATTCTTTTTAATGTTCTGTTTATTGAGTTTCAGAGGATGTTTTACATGCTCAACCCTGGGATCTCTATTCTGGGCGTGTCACTGTAGGAGGATCATCTCCAAAAACATATTAGAAATGACACAACTGTTCAAGAAATGCCAAAAATGTTAAAACTTTACAACATAAAACGAATACCCAAAAATTCACGCAAGCTTTACGATCAGCTATTTTTTAGCTATTTGTTGTATTATGACAAAGTGGATAGGTTAATTAAAGGGCACTCACAAACTATTAACTACATCACACACACACCATTTATACTCAAAACACACACACACACACACACACACACATGCATGCACACACTCACACACACACACACACACACACACACACACACACACACACACACACACACACACACACACACACACACACACACACACACACACACACACACACACACACACACACACACACACACACACACACACACACACAGCAAGACTCTCTCTCTCTCTCTCTCTCTCTCTCTCTCATACACACACACACACACACACTACAGTACACCCATACACATCTGCAAACATACCATATGGACACACACACACAGCAAGACTCTCTCTCTCTCTCTCTCTCTCTCACACACACACACACACACACACACACACACACACACACACACACACACACACACACACACACACACACACACACACACACACACACACACACACACACACACACACACACACACACACACACAGTCTGGACCGTGGCCATATTCCCACACACGCTAAAGCACTTAAGTCCCACATCATGCATCTGGAGAGAGAGAGAGAGAGAGAGAGAGAGAGAGAGAGAGAGAGAGGGGTCAGTGAAGAGAAGAAAAGTAGGTAAAATGTCAGTGAAGGAGAGCTGCATGGGGAGGGGGAGGGAGGGGGTTGGGGGGACGTATGAGGAGCAGTAGTTTATCTTCAGAACAGAACAGGGCTCTAGCAGGAGGCTGGTATGTAATGTGATGTCTGTGGATGGATGGTGATGTAAGGCTCCGGGGAATGCAGTGTAAAATAGAATCAGCGCTGGTATGGAGTCAGAGCCAGTTCAAGCAGAGAGACGTCTGCGCCGGTTATTATGCCCAATTTATGCCGGTGTCTGTGGCCGCCGCTGCGCAAAACAACCGATGCGCAAGCCCAAGGCGCGTCGCGGACGCGACGCTCCCTGGGCTTGTGCATCGGCTGTTTTGCGACCGCGGCGACACCGCCTTTCATCGGACGTTTTAAGGGTCAGGGGTTGAATCTGAAGCTAATCGGCCCAATCTGCTTATCAGATGCGGAATTCCTTTTTGGAATTCCCTTGATCAAATCTTTTTGGGGGTAAAATAGTCAGCGGACACGGTGAGGGTAAAATTGTTGCTCTGAGAGAAGAATCTGTTACAGCTTTTTAGAGCACTTGAGTCAGGAACACTCATGTCAACATAGATGTAACCATTTACAGTTAAACTTGGCGTTAAAGGGCTCCGCGTTCTGAGATGTTGCCTGAATTTTGTCGAAGCAGCTTGCTAGGCAGAATCAGGGAATGCAAAAGCAGTACAATAGCAATACATTTACATATTAGCTTGAATCAGCAGCACACATAAATCACAAGTATTTGAGCCTATGCTAGACCCCGGTCAAAAGGTGGAGGATGGGGTGAATGAGGCAGCTAAGCAGCAGCGGATCCGAAGCTTGGATCCAAGACAAGCAGAGCTATAGCGAATGCAAGCCGTATTTAAAGAAGCCTCCCTTACAGAGCGTGAGCTCTGAATTGGAGTACGACAATGTGATGTAATTACCAGCAGAGCTGTGAAGTGTGAATGAGGAATAGGAAAAGGAGACTGACAGCTGATTACAGCTGAGGCAGGCGAGACTCCTGCATAAACTAACGCTAAAGCTTCATCTTGTGACAATACATTTTTCAGCCTTTCAAGAGCAGAAATTAGTTGCATTACGAAATGATTGCAACATATCGTCTCTTTCGTCTAGAAACCTCATATGCCCAGACCAAAATGCTTACATTTCAGGATTAAAATTCAAAAACAGTAGCAGATCTACAAGCTCGAAACGCAATGCTTTGCGCCGCGTTTCGAGCTTGTAGATCTGCTACTTTTATACGTTTGTGTGATGCTGTAGTGTAGAGTATTCATCTACATTAACCTAAGTTAGAATATGGAGATACAATGTTTCTGCCCGACTCCAATTATATGGAGACTGGAGCAGACTTTGGATCATTTGGGGTGAAATGTATTTATGTATTTGTTTGTTTGTTTGTTTGAGAATAAGAGTAAGGGTCCCAGGTGGTTCAAGGTTACAAACTACTGATGTTATGAACCCTAAACCCTAGAAGGTGGAGCTTAGCCTGCGTAAATGTCATCACAAAACTTTTATGATGTTGTAAAAAAATCGAACCTCTGTTCGAAGTGGAGCTGTGTGTGTGTGTGTGTGTGTGTGTGTGTGTGTGTGTGTGTGTGTGTGTGTGTGTGTGTGTGTGTGTGTGTGTGTGTGTGTATTGCAGTTGATGGCAGGCTAGACTCAACAGCACCTCTCTGGTCACCCAGGGTTACTACATACAGGCTACATACAGACCCACAGACCCACCCACCCACATACCCACATACCTACACACACGGCCACGTATAGGGTAGCTTGTGTTCCACACAGCTCCAAAAATACAAACAGAATTGAAGAGCAGATTGAAGAGCAGTTTATTTGGTAGATATACACTGCTTCCCCAGCAGAGGGTGGTAAAGAGCCAGAGTTCTGCCAACCAATGAGGAATTAAGTTAGGTTATCATTGCTCAGGGGGGAGCCCTATGTTTTACTGTATGTGTGTTGCTGAATTCTGGAACAATTCCACTTTGCTATGCAGGGTTTTAGTCATGTTCATTGAGCCATGTTCATCACTGCTTCATTTGGACAGGAGAAGACAGAGAGAGACAGGAGAGAGGGAGAGAGAGATAGCATTAAAGGATGTGTAACACTGGTCTCCATCCAAATTGGTCTATCTATCAGGAGACTAATAGACTAGCTCGGATTGCATTGAAGGTGATGGGTGTGAGGGAGCACCCCACCCTTCAAGCAATCTTTGAGTAAAATGTAGTTAAGAAAGCTAAGAAAATAATTGCCGACCCCTCTCATGTCCTTTATTCAGAATACGAACTGCTACCCTCTGGTAGACGTTACAGAGTCCCAGTCAAAAACAAGAAAAGACATCTGAATAGATACAAATACTAATTTATTCCCATATCTGTTACTCTGTTAAACTCAGTCCGTTAGTGGGGTGTGGTGACTCTAGTGTAATGTAATGTAATGTAATGTATGCACTTGACCTGTATGTCAGCACTGTGTGTTTTGCACTATTCCTTGTAATTTTCTTTCTTTCTGTCTGTCTTGTCCTGTTGTATGTTATGTAGCAGCCTGCTTGTCCAAGACAAATTTCCCTCGGGACCAAATAAATTAATCTTGAATCTTGAGACCACAAGGGAAGGTACATATGCATGTAAATTCCCACAGAAAGGAGGAATCATTGCCGTCATTTTCCCCTTTGTTAAAGAATATCCACGCAGGAGGTGAGGGATGGAGGGAGGGAGGGAGGGATGGAGACATGTTCCATTTTCTTAAAGTTAAAAAGCATCCAGTCAGTGGGGGGAGGGGGAGGGATGGAGGTATGTTACCGTGACAACATGATAATCAGTTTATGTACTGTGGATCACATTGGCATTCCACAGCTGTTCAGCCTCACATGGAGTCTGGCTGACGATGATCATGAGGACATTTAAAGGGATATTTCACTTTACCTCACGCATTAGGAGTAGGGATGGAGCTCCAAACAAGGGTCCGCTACAAACTCCATAACACATTTATCGAGTACCCGGTATCAATAAGCAGTGGGCTTGTCAAGCTTGTTATCGAGCATTGCGCCCCATGACGTCATGTTAGAACAATCAAGACAAGAGGTGATCAAGAAACGATTACAGTACTATTCATAATATAAAGCCATTTAACACTTATTGCACACTAATGAATAATTGTTTTAATTATTGCGACCGTCACAGCTTGACCGTATCCGTCCGGATGGACGGATACTGTGGTTACCCTGACACATCACTTTGACATCACAGGTGACATCATAGTGATGTCAGATACTCAGAGCAGGGATCTCCATATATGGGCATAAACATGTGACATAACAGTGATGTCAGATACTCAGAGCAGGGATCTCCATATATGGGCATAAAAGGAATTGTATCCCAGATGATGCCACACTAACAGAATCCATATATGGCCAAGACAGATGGCCAAGACAGATGGCCAAGACAGATGGCGCGACCTCGCGAGGTCGCTTTTCGCCCTACAAGCTCCCATCCCAAGCATTACATTGAGCTCGTAGATCTACAAGCTCCCATCAAATTGCATTGAGCTTGTAGAGGGAAATAAAATGCCAGCTGACCGAGCACAAAGCCCTGGGGGACTCCGGTCATTGAAGTTTAGGGTTGGGTCACTGAGTTCTGGAATCAGCTGGAATATCAATCGGAGTGTGTAGGTGGTGGAGTGTGTGTGTGTCAGTGAGTTACGTTTATGTGAATCATAAACACAGAAATCACACAGGTAGAAACATGCTTCTACATTCCTCCTCTACTGCTCTGCCTTTTTCCTTCACTCCTCCTCCTCCTCCTCTCTCTCTCAATCCCCCCACCTCTCTTGCTATCTCTCTCTCTTTCCCCTCTTTCCCTCAACTGCTGTCTCCCCTCTCCATCTCTCTCTCCCCCCCCCAAGTCTCTCCCCTCTTCCTCTACCACTCTCTCTCCATCTCTCCCCATTCTCCCTCTCTCCATCTACCCCATCTCTCTCTCTCTCTCTCTCTCTCTCTCTCTCTCTCTCTCCCCCCCCTCTCTCTCTCTCTCTCTCTCTCTCCCCCTCCCTCCCCCCCCCCTCTCCCTCTCCCTCTCTCTCTCTCTCAGTGCAGTGTGTCAGATGATGTGAGGTGTCTCTAGAAGCAGCAAGTTGTGACATCGCTCTCTGCCTGTTCATGGGCAGCACACATCTCAGTGTAACATCTATGCATTCTGTCACTCTTTTTGCTCTGCATTGAGGCCACTAAAATAGTTTTGTTGTGTAAAAATAAAATAAAATCCTCCACCCATCCATCCGTCCACACACAATGTGTGGAATCCACACATGTGACGCTCTCTTAAGGCATTCTATGTATGGATTTATTTCTAGTCCATGAACAGTATTATTGAGGATATAGTCAATCCAGGGAAGAGCTGTCTCCGGTTCTCGTCCAGGCTGCGTAAACACTGGAGAGTCAGCCTCTATCTATGAATTTTATGTTTGCTTTGTATTTTACTTTTCTTTTGATTGTTTAATTTGTTATGTGTGATGTCAATGATACTGTATGTATGTACTCTATGGGCCCCCTGTTTGTCTGGAATAAAGTTTGAATGACACAACACACCAAAAATAGCCGCTCTATCAGGTTGTAGATGTGCTATTTGTGGCTCAGGTTCCCCCCAGGATGTGGATGCTGGGGTTCAAGTGGTTCATAGAATACTGTAGCCTACATAATATACAATTAGATTTTGGCAACCCTAATCACAACACAACACAACACCACTATACAAAAACCTGTCATTTTTTTTCACACTCACTCACGCACGCACACGCACACACACACACACACACACACACACACACACACACACACACACACACACACACACACACACACACACACACACACACACATACACATACACACACACACACACACACACACACACACACACACACAGTCCAGCGGTGCTGTGATGTGATGTTTCCATGACAACCAGGAAGTTCCACTGTCCACTCCCCACTGTAAACACTGGTCATGTGACAGGAAGTAGAGGAAGTTAACATGATGGAATACATAGCTGAGTGGACGGACACACACACGCACGCACGCACGCACGCACGCACGCACGCACGCACGCACACACACACACACACACACACACACACACACACACACACACACACACACACACACACACACACACACACACACACACACACACACACACACACACACACACACACACACACACACACACACACTTTTTCTTCAGCACTGTGACAGAAACATGTCCTCTGGAAGAAACTCAAACGCTGTGAGCTTGTAGAGCTGCTATTTTTAAGTAGCCAATGTATAACAAAATGACACCACAGAGATTTAATATGGACGAAAATGCGATATTTCAACTGTTGTAATGAGCATATGAGTTATTGTACACCTGACAAACTGCAAATAAAAATTATAATTACAAATCACTTTTTGATAGATAAAAACAAACATGACAGAACTTTTTTCTTCTTCTTTTTTTAAGATAGTTTTTTGGCTTTTTTAATGTAAGCTCACGACGTGGCATGAGCTTGAAGATCAGCTTTTTTTACTTTTTTCTACTTTTTTCTACTTTTTATCTTTCCACCTTTCCTCCATTTCTACCTACAATGACATGATCCCAAATAATCATTCCCCTGAAGAAGACCTGTAAAGGTCGAAATGTTGGGTTTATCTTCTGTAATAATAATAATAATAAAACTTTATTTGTATAGCACCTTTCATGACATGAAATGCAGCTCAAAGTGCTTTACAGAGCATAAAATGAAGCACACGTGCTTAACAGAGAAAAAGTAAATTAGAAATAAAAAATACATAAAAAAGAGATAAGTAAAATGATTACAATAAAGCAAGAAAAAATAAAGGCATAGAACATTGAAGAACAATTTCAGAGCCGTGCGGACGTCAATAGCAGCACAGGGATTAAAAAATTTAGCTAAAAGCAAGAGTAAAGAAATAGGTCTTGAGCTGTGCTTTAAAGCTATCCACCGAGGCTGCCTGTCTTAGGTGTAGTGGTAGTTTGTTCCAAGCTGTCGGTCCATAGAAGCAGAAAGCTGCTTCACCATATTTTTTATATGTCATTGTTGGCACCTCAAGTAGGTCTGCACTAGAGGACCTGAGTGGGCGGGTTGGAACATATCTATGCAGGCAGTTATAGAGGTACGAAGGTGCCAGACCATTTAGAGCTTTATAAACAAGTAAAAGAATTTTAAAATCAATCCTAAAAACAACCGGGAGCCAGTGTAGCGACGCTAAAACTGGAGTAATATGTTCTCTTATCTTAGTTTTTGTTAAAACTCTGGCTGCTGCATTTTGAACAAGTTGTAATCTGTCAGTTGTTTTCTTTGGCAGACCAGAGAGAAGTGCGTTGCAGTAATCAAGCCGAGAGAAAACAAAAGCGTGGATCAGCGTTTTTGCATCGTTCAGCGACAGATAGGCTCTAATTCGCGCAATATTTCTAAGGTGAAAGAAGGCAATCTTCGTGACATGATTAATGTGTGTATTAAAATTTAATTCAGCATCAATGATCACCCCCAGGTTCTTAACAGAGGTGTTATTTTCTTTAGCCAGGTTACCAAGTCTATTTATTATTGATTCTCTCTGGGCAGTAGAACCTATTATGAGAACTTCTGTCTTGTCCTCATTTAGCTTGAGAAAGTTCTCACTCATCCAGCATTTTATGCTGGACACGCACGTCAGCAATGGGTCTAGAGCACAGGGGTCGTCCGTAGCCACCGAAAGGTACAACTGGGTGTCATCAGCATAGAAATGGAAATTCACACCGTGAGCGGAAATAAGTTCTCCCAGCGGCAGTATATAGAGGGAGAATAATAAAGGACCAAGAATCGAGCCCTGTGGAATACCAGAGCAGATGTTGTGTTTGTTTGACTCGAAGTCAGCTAGATTAACAGAGTAGCTTCTGCCTGTCAGATAAGAGCAAAACCAGGACAGAGCTGTACCTGACAGTCCTACCCAGTGTTCGAGACGTTGTATTAGAATTGTATGGTCAATTGTGTCTGTAAATAAAAGTTGCATCGTGGCTATGAGAGTGCAGCCTTTTCTTCTCCTTCATATACAGTATATCACTAGTAAGATCTCGCCGCATGTCTTGGCGAGGTTGCATGTCTTGTCACTGGCCATTTGGCCAGTGATGTATCGGACCAGTTACCCATATATGGAGACCCCCTGGTACCCATATATGGAGATCCATGTACTGTATATGGAGATATGCTGTGAGAGCCCAAACATGGTTGCTCAGTTATTCGTTATGTGAAAGCCCTATGATGTGTATGACATCTAATAGTGGTGCGCGGGCCGACCCGGTGCCCCCACCCGCCCGCCAACCCGCCCGCAAGCGGGTGGGTGGGTCAAGGTTTCAGACCTTTGTCAGGCGGGCGGCGGGTTATCACCACTCTCACGTGCAAAAAATAAATAAGAATAATCACCTGTTCTTATTTGCCTTTTATTCTTAATAAGAGTAGGCCTATAAGAATAAGAATACAACGTTTGAATACGAGCACGAGCGAGTGATTTTTAAAATGCGCCAGTGAGGAGCGAGGTGTCTCCTCTGCTCCTTGGTGCGAGGACCATTCCGCTCCTGTTGGGGCCGCGAACCACATCTTGCCAACATTTGACACAACGTGAGCAGAGCAGAGAAGATGCACAAACAATTCAACGCGTGTCGCTGATCAGGATTTCACTTATGTCTCTGTCATCCACACAAGTCCGTTTATAGCTAAATACTTTGTGTCGGTTAAGTTATATAACCAGCCAGTCAACGGATACGATTTGAAACACAACTTTCGCAAGTGAGGCGGATTTTTTGACTGAATGAACCAACCACGCTTACCTCGAGTCGTCCCATCTCTCCAATCTGGTGATTAATCAATAACCAACAGGATTTAATATTGTCCGTCTTTTGCTGTCTGTTTAAAGTGCGAGGCCGCTGTATAAATATGATTGACATAAAACCGCCATTCTTACCCCGACGATGCCCGGCGATTTAGAGAGAATGAACGTCTTTGAATGAATGTCTTTTAGGCTAAACCCCAATTTGAACAACACGTTTGTTTATTTAGCCCATGACAATATTGTGCTACTGTAAACGTTTCTGTAAAGCGACTTTGGGTACTTAGAAGAGCCGTATATAAAGATGAGCTATTGTGGAGATGATATACCATATTTTTTTTAAATGCGGGTTGCGGGGCGGGCGGATTTCGTTCATTTGTATATTGTTCTGCGGGGCGGGCGCGAGCGGGTTACGTTCCGTGCGGGCTGTGGGTCGTGCGGGTTACGAAAAAAAGCTGACCGCGCACCACTAACATCTAACATCATACCCTTTTATGCCCATACATGGAGATCCCTGTTTGTAGAACCAGCCGTTAGTGTGATATGTGGCCGATGTGGCCTCCATATATGGGCATTCCCATATGAAGTCCTGTTAGATATGGGCTTAATATTGATGATATCAGGGAACTCCATACATGGGCATGAAAGGGATTATGTTAGTGTGATATCACAGTGAGGCCAGAGCGTGATGTCAGAGCGGCAAACCCATTCTGTTAAGAGTGGTTCCCCTGACATCGCAGTGACGTCAGAGCATGATGTCAGAGCGACAAACCCATAGAACCAGTGTCAGGCGTGACAGAGATACAAACATATGGACAAGCTGTGACCGTTCAAATACTAAACTTGCGACCTATGGTCGCAATTACCAAGGTCAGCCTCACCAACATCGGTGTGCGCCCGCAAGACTTTGCGCCCTCAGTACTTTGTTTGACGATCCCAAATAAGGACACCAGGTTGAAAGTGGTAAAAAAAAAAAACTGCTGCATAATGTCCTAGTCAAATAACAGGCAATATATAGTTCTGCTTCAGACCGATCCATCACTCGGGCCTCAAACGTCAACTCAAAGTCCAGTTGAGGAGAAACAGCAGGACACGTTGTTCCTGTCCCTCTTCTAGCCAAAAACACCAGACCAACAAATCCTCTCTGTCAGGTGGAAACCTCATAATTATGTCAAACTAACTGTTATGTTTTTCAGGATTCAAATTCAAAAGCAGCAATGGTAGCAGATCTACAAGATCTGTGGATCTGCTACTTTTGATACTTTTGTGTGACGCTGTAATATGATCAAGTAGGGTGTTAATTTACGTAAAAAAAAACACAAAAAGTTAAAATATGTTTTTCTATTAAGCAGTTTTTCTACTCCTAGATGTAATGCATATTCACATACTGGGTAATTGGTGCATTATGTGCTTGTTCTGATGACTAAGTGGTTATGTCCTGGTGTAAATGATTGCGGGAACTATTTAATTTTATTTAATGTGTCTCTGTCATTATTAGTGGACCCTGATGAAGGCCTCAGACCGAACCGCGGCGGTCACTGGCGTTTTTTAACTTTACTTGCCATGAAATTAAAATAAAAACGTTTTCTACTTCAAACTGAACAGAGCTGCCTTGGATCCTTTCACCACCTTATATATTTTCTCACTTATTTTGATATCCACCACAACGGAATTGAACTTAGAACTCTTGTCCTGAGATAAGAGGTTCCTGCCCGACAACAACGATAGCTACGCAGCACGAAGGCTGGACGGAGGGGAGATGTCTTCCACTCGTCTCTCCCACATGAAGTACCGAGGTCCTGAGGTCTATTTGTCTTGAGCCTTCACCCTGCGCAAATACAGCCAGCCCAACGCACCCCTCCTCACATGTGACTGTGCAAACACTGTAGAAGTAATTAATGGATCCAAAAAAATTCCATTCATTCACATTCCATTTCTCTGAGAAGATCTATATATACACTTTATATCCATTTCTGGACACTAATAAGCCTGTCAGCGGGGAGGTGCTACTGTACCTCCTCCCGGTGGGGGCTCCTCGCTGGAGAGTGAGCCAGTAGGGTAGAATAATATCCGTGGCACTGGCAATACAGAAATGAGTGGGTGGGAATTATTTGGTTTGACGACTAAAGTCAGATAAAAAAGGAAAGTGAAAATAATTGGATAGTGGCTACTATAAACAACAAATTTGAAAGAGTATCTTCCTCTTGTATTGCTTTGCACTATGAAACTCTCCTCTTCTACCCCAGATTTAAACCCTGTGCTGAAATGTTTACCATTGAGCTAATAGAGCCTGGCTGCTTGCTCAGGGGATAAATTGAAACCTGACCACCAGGTCAAGATTCAATACTTGCACACTACTTGAATACTTTGTGAGGAATACTCTGAGATCTAACTGTACTTCATGTAATTATTTGTGTTTAAATTGTATGCTATGTGGGGCGCCCGCTGGCCTGGTGGTCAAGGCGCATACCACATATAGGCTATAATGCCTGCTGGCGTCGCCGGTTTGATTCCCGATCCGGAGGACCTTTGCCACATGTCATTCCCCATCTCTCTCCCCATTACCTGTCATTACCTGTCAGTCTACTGTCCTATCAATAAAGGCATAAAAAGCCCCAAAAAAAAAAAGAAAAAAATCTTTAAAAAAAATTAAAAGATTGTATGCTATGTTACTGTAATCAGGGCGTAATTGGAAAAGAGAGCTGGCTCTCAATTGACCTTCCTGAATGAATAAAGGTGGAAAAAAAAGGTCAAGATTCGTGTCAAATCCTGTGTCTAGGTGAGACATGACCTTTGACACAAAATGTCTCAATAGTAAAGCAGGGAGACAAAATACAACAACCCTGGAAAACGTTTAGCCTCTCAATAAGTTGCCTCAAGTTGGAAATGAGAACATAATCATATTAATGCTTCAGTGCACTTGTTAAAGCACCGACAAAGAGCATCTATTACTAAATTAGAGTGACAGACACACGTTAGAGATAGGAGAGAGATGGAAGATAATGTAGGCTACACAGCCTAGAGCCTACCACTTCACCACAAGAAGCAACTACAAACTGACTTTTTTTTGTGCTTGTGCTGATCGTGGAAATAATTTAAAAGGCAGCACATGCCGTGAATAATCAACATATTCTCACCTTCAAAGCGTCAGACAACTGGTGAGAATGGGCTGGAATAATGCCTGCATGCGTGCGTATGTCTCCATTATGCTTTAAATCATTTGATATTGGCATTTGATATCCAAAATTTGACAAAGAGAAGAGGCAAGCACGTCATGTCAGATATGCTCCGTTAACAAGACGAGGGCTGCATCTCGTTATTGATAATGAGCACCTTATCGATCCGGCTTATTGTTGAGCCGGTGGAAAGCTATGTGAGACAACAAATTCAGAACATAACTGGTATCTTTTGCGACTGTGAGTTCGTGGCTGACCAGTGACCACCATCTATGAAGATGACATTTGACAAGAGTAACAAATATCATTAAAACAATCATTCATTAGGGCTCCATCCCTAAACAAGACAGCTGAGCTCTCTAATGTTAACATGGTGTGAATGCGCTCATAAATATGGATATTATACAGAGACTACCATGGGATTCTCTCATAGCAAGGAGGAGGAGGCGAGGAGTACAAGGTGACGTAAGCATGCAAGCAAAGAACTTCTCCGTTTACGGTGTCCACAAGGCAAAAGAAATACGCCCGGGTAACAAAAATGCACTGCAGCCGGAGTTTTGGAAACTATTCGTCTAGTCCTCCGTTTGCATGCGTCTGCATGTGGACACCCATGGGTGTTCGTGGCTTTACCTCCCCGGTGAAAAATAATCCGTTGTCGTCTGGACGGGGCCTAAATGAGACAAACGCACACTAAAACAGCGACTCTATCCCCTCTTACAGGTCAGATAATGCCACAGTTGTGAAAGAAAAGAAAACAGACAAATTGGTGGTGTGGGTGTGGGTGTTAACAGGTTAGATCCTTAGAGCAGCCACGTGTCCCATCAAGATGAGACCAAATGAGGCAAGCATCCCTATCTGATCCCCTCCCACAGCCGCTCCCCTGCCCTTCCAGATGACAGCTTCCACTCAGAACAAATTGCCTCGTAATGGAAAATAATAAATCTAAGCTCTGTGCAGCTTTTTGTTGAGCAGCACCTGTTAATAAAACAATAAATCTAAACTAAATAACAACAAATCTAACCTAAATACCTAATTGCATCAGCAATGGGTTTTGTCAGTGGAGTGCTAGACCCAAAGTCTAATATACATTAAAGTAG
>NC_137826.1:39458248-39545748 GCF_963921795.1 Nannobrachium achirus | reverse complement strand
GAAAAAAACTTGTCTGTGTGCAAAGCCCTTTACTGTGAGTGTGTACAGATGTAACCAAATCGATTAACTCTGAGGATTTCAGACTATTCTAACAGACATCATTATGAGTAGCTAAAATGCATAATAGTTGTGCAAATGTGTGCCCCCAATTATATTTTGTTAATACCAGTAAGACTCCCTAATCGGGAGATAAGTGACCGTCAGGCTGCATACACAAACTTTAAAAGGCAATCGTAACCAATCAGGAGGGAATATGGGAAATGGGACAGATCCATGTTGATGACATGACTTTAGAGATACTGTGTACCGCTGTGTTTTGCAAAAATCGGCCTGATGGTCGGCAAAAATCGGCCTGATGGTTGGCGCTAGATGAGGGCCATGTGAGAAATGAGGGGTGGAGGTTGTGATTTGCCATCCAAGGAGTGTGTGTGCAAAGTTTGGCATTGATAGGACCAACGGTGGCAGATATGACTAGGGCAAAAGTGTGATGTGACGCCGGTTGAGCTTTTCATACGCCAGCTTATTCATTTTAAATATAGAGTAGCCAAGTCCTGATGTCACTCGTTCATCCCCTGGTTCCCAGAAGTCATTTCTCTATGGAGAATAACACTGGGTTATTTTAAAATCTTCTCATAAAAGAATCGCGTCCAAAAATAAACAATCTGTCTGTCTCTGCGAGATTGTCGGGAAGGTGGCTCTGTATCGTTTACGATAGTCAGTCACTCATATTTGATACAGTCAGTTTCTGGCCATCTAATTCGGCGGCGGTAACATTAGCGTTTTCTCGCCGTCAGTAGAGTTTTCATATCCATATGAGTCAAACCGCCGAGATCATATTGTTTATTGTTGGAACACAGTTCTTAAATGACACGATATGAAAAAAAGTCTATGGGAATTCAGAAATGGGAGGAAAAAAAAAACGGGAAAAAAACGGGACCCAGGTAGGATGTGTAAATGACATCCGACTTCGGAGCTCTATATAAGTATAAAACATACAGTATGAAATATATGTTTTTCTGGGGTTTTCTGGGGGGACCACCGCGCGGAGGGGGGAGCAATTATGGCCTGGAATCGTACCTGCGACAACCAGGGGCTCTGGTTTCCCAGGCAGGCTCACTAACCACTCAGCTACGGCTGCCCTCGCCCTCCACATGACATTTGACAAAGCACACACACACACACGCACGCCCGCACGCACGCGTGCACACACGCACGCACTATACCTCTAGTAGTCTAATACAGTATGTGAGTCAAAGTATTTGGTTACATTCCAACCCTGGATACATGTGATGTGATACAGTGTTGCCATACAGTGTGACAAAGTCAATCACGTTCAACTTGACGCCCCAATTTTGGGGATTAAATGTCATAGACAAGAGTTAAAAAAAAGAAGAACTGCCCCAAATGAATAATGAAAGTTTTTGACATATGAGGTTTTCCTTTCATAGACAATATTATGGAATGTGGCAAGAAAGAGAGAGAGAGAGAGGGGGGGGGGGGGGGGGGGGGGTGCATACTTTGGCCTAGTTTGACTTAAGTTTGAAGATGGGGGGGTGGGGGGTGTGGGGGGGGGGGCATCTTAACTCATTTTAAAGAGAGGGAGAGGGGGTGCATGTGAAAAGTAGGTCATACTGGAGTCAATCTTAGGTCAGCAGCCTATACATTATAGCAACATGCATGCGCACGCACGCACGCCGCACACACACACACGCAACGCACGCGCGCACACACACACACACGCACACGCACACACACGCACATGCACACACACACATGCACGTGCGCACAGAGCTCAAAAGCTCACAGTAGAAAGGCATTACTGGGAGTTCACCAGACAATCTGAGGGGTGTGTGTGTGTGTGTGTGTGTGTGTGTGTGTGTGTGTGTGTGTGTGTGTGTGTGTGTGTGTGTGTGTGTGTGTGTGTGTGTGTGTGTGTGTGTGTGTGTGTGTGCGCGCGCGTGCGTGCGTGCGTGCGTGCATGCGTGCGTGCATGCGTGCGTGTGTTTATGAGAAGGTTTTATAAGGAAAAGTTTATACCAGGTGAATGCAAAACAATGAAATACTGCTGACAATTGTTTCCAAAGTTTATCCTAAGCTAACCTTTCCTGTATGGATGTATTACTTGGCGATGTCAACGTACGTTTTCTCATGCCAATAAAGCTCCCTTGAATTGAATAGAGAGAGAGAGAGAGATAGAGAGAGAGAGGGAGAGACAGACAGACAGACAGACAGACAGACAGACAGACAGACAGACAGACAGACAGACGCACACGCACACGCACACACAGTCATCTTTGAAAGACCACAGTGTGTGTTTAGTACCTATGTGCACGTTGACCGCAAAGCACAAAGTAGCTCTATTGACCACTGGTTGAAAACCACTGTCCTATATTGATGAAGATAATTATCTTGAAAACTTTAATTTCCCTCACTGGATCAATAAAGGCAGATCTGTCTGAGTGTGTGTCTGTCTAGGACTACTGTAGGTGTAGGCAGGCTGAAAGGAAATAACTACAAGTCAACTGCTATACAAGGCACTGCAGTCTGAAAGAGCGGCATGTACTGTCTCTCTTCCTGTCCGCACCCCTCACCTCCCCCTCCTACATTTTATTACGTTGAGGTCTAGACCGGTGCTTCTCAAACATTTTTCATGTCAAGGACCCCCAAAATTGATTTGTATTTTGGCCACAGACCCCCATCTGAAAAATGTTCATGCCAGAGTCCCACAGAAGAGAAGGTTGGTTTAAAATGATTCAAAGACTTTCAGAAAAATAGCAGATGTACAAGCTTGCAGCGTGGCAGGAAGTGACGTGCTGTGAGCTTGTAGATCTACTTTTTTAATAGCCAACATACTGTAAATGGATAAAGTGGTTAAAATGATTGGGATGCTATGTTAACTGCTTTTGCTGGGGACCCCCTGGAACGCCCTCAAGGACCCTTCCCTTGCTACTCAGCTGTTGTCAACCTTTGAAAAAACACCTAGCCTCTGTCTTACTATGACTCTGATGAACATGAACTGACATTTCAGTTTCAGTTATTCTGTACTTAGCACTGTGTTAATCAAAAGCCATTTAGATATAGATAGTCCACGTTTGCGGCTGTGACTCGTGTCACGGTGAGAGTCAGGTGAGAGTAGGACCCAAATGCAGGATGGGAGGCAGAGGCAGGGAAATTCAGCATCAAGTCTTTATTGGTGACTGAAATAGAAGGAGCAGGCAAAAAGCTAAGTGCCGGTACAGGCAAGGTCAAAAGCCTAAAGGCAGTCAGCACTCAGGGAACAAGAGGAAAACAAGGAGGGCATTAGGAAACTATACTGGGAAACACTAGGTGATTGAGACCGTAGGTCGCAGTTTAGTATGAGAAGAGTCACATCTTGCGCCTGACCGTGTAACGCTTGGTTTGATGCTCTGACATCACGCTCTGACATCACTGTGATGTCAGGGGAACCACACTAACAGAATCCCTCATATGCCCATATATGGAGATCCCTGATGTCACCAATATTAAGCAAATATCTGTGAATGCCAATATATATAGACCTACATGTCAGTCTGACATAGCCTATACATGTCAGTCTAACCAGTGTGGCTGGTTCTACAGACACGGATCTCCATATATGGACATAAAAGATTGTATGCATGATGCCAGACGTCATAGACGTCATAGGACTCTCATATAACAAGTAACTGAATAAGCATGTCTGGGGTCTCACAGCACACGGTTGGTTCTACAGACTCCAACTTTTGCACACGGATATCTCAGATTTTTGCCTATGTTCTTAGCTGCTTCCCCTGCCGTTACTGTACTTGCACAATGTACAGTTGTATGAAACATTTCTTTTACACTACTACAAAATAGATGCACAAGTGTAAAGTAAAACCCTTACCATAACTACGAAACAAGATGGATACATCACTTCAATATCAAAGGAACACAACTGTAAAGTAAAACACTAACTATAACTAAGAAACAAAGAACACAAGAAAACACAACAGGGCAGATCAACGTCTATAACAACAGGCTGATGCACAGTGGAACTCCCTTTGAACATCTCAGCAAAGACCACAAAAAAAGATATGGAACTGACCGAGGATGAGCAAAGCCAAAGGTTTTTCGCTGACTTAATTATGTCGGGCATGGCAGATAGTAACCAGATAGCCCAAGCTATAAATAGGCCAGATGTGTGTAAATGCATTGGCACAGAGCACGCGGTCTGTAGTAGGGCATCAGTAAGGTAATATCCATCACTCTGTCTCACTTACAGCTCAGCCCAGGCAGAGCACACAGCAGCTGGGTAAGTGGACTCGAGGGTGGGGTGAAGACAGCATGTTATGATGAACATCTTTCACGTGTGTGTGTGTGTGTGTGTGTGTGTGTGTGTGTGTGTGTGTGTGTCCCACACACATATCTGACATAATACACAGACCGATGTGTCAGAAAGGCCATAAACATAATGACTGATTCCTCCCACCTTTCCCACCATCTCTTTAAACTCCTGCCATCTGGTGGGAGGTTCAAGAGCATCGGGGTGACAAGCAACAGGTGGCTGTCCAACTGTTTCTTCCCCCAAACCATCAGAGAACCTGAACGCTTGCCATATACAGGCCAGGGTTCCCACACATTTTTACCAATTCATTTCCAAAACCTTTACAGAATATTTAACCCAATTTCCAGGACAATATAACAATAATTCAGCTCAATAACAGGTCGCTTACTCCTATGCGCAATGCCCAAAGACAGGTTGTGTAGTGTTTTCAGGCTGTGACCCCCGAAATAATCATGTTTTAACTGGGGACCCTGGCACCCTGACGAGCACTAAGAGTCAAGTAATTTTGTATAACACGGTTCTATTGTGAAAATAGCAGATCTACATGCTCACAACGCCTCGCGTTGTGAGCATGTAGATCGGCTATTTTCACAATTTCTGTCTCTAATATTTGACAATTTGGCCCATGTTTAATTTGTCATTTCAGAGGTATTAACAAAATCAATAACCAAAGACAATGCATAGCTATTTTTTCCAGGACCTTCCAGGACCCTTGATCAATTCCAAAACTTTTCCAGTACTGGAAAAATATTTTTCTAATTTCAAAATATTTCCAGGAATTTCATGACCGTGGGAACCCTGCATATACTGCCCCCTCAAAACCAACACCTAGTGAATCTATATCACTCACTTCACTTTGAATGCGTCAGGTGATGTCCCTGGCAGAGATGAGGACTAAGACGTTGTCCTTTCTGGATGATGTCAGCCACCCACTGCACACATCACTTTACTCTCGGAAGAGCAAAAAATTCGATCTAAATGTTTTTAATGCCTATGTATCTCTTTAATCCAAATGTTACAAGCACCATGAGTTGTGGAGATGTGTTGCTCCCATGTCTGCCTAGTGTATTGTTGGAAGTAAAAATAAAAGATGATTCTGATAACAATAAATCCAAGAGGTCCCCAGTTAAATTAGTTAATATACAATCAAAATCAGTTTTACAACTGTAAACCTACAGTATGTTTACTGTACTACATCGGCTATTTGAAAATTATTTGAAAATAGCCGATCAACAAATTCACCAAATGTATGTGTCCAAAAAGGTTTGACCATGACTGTACTGAGTTGACTACTACTTGTGAGGTTGTTTTCCCATCCCTCTGCTGAAAGAGGAGGTGTTTGTGAACTTACTCTGAACTCACATTCAAAAATGATGCCCCAGGCTGACCTGGCATCACCAGGATTGCCACAGTACCCGTGGAAAGCATGGTATTCATTCACAATATAGTTTTTTTCCCCCCATTCTGAATTCCCATAGACTTTTTTCATATCGCGTCATATAAGAACTGTGTTCCAAACATTTAATGATCTAAGCGGTTTGACTCATATGGATATGAAGAATCAACTGATGGTGAGAAAACGCTAAAGTTACTGTCGCCAAATTAGTTAAATTTTCGCTAGAAACAGGCTTTATCAAATATGAGTGACTGACTGTCATAAACCATACAGAGCCACCTCCCCGACAATATCGCGCAGACCGTTTGTTTATCTTTGGACCACAATGCTTATATGAGCCGATTTTACGATAACCCAATGTTTTTCTCCATAGAGAAATTACTTCTGTGAACCGGGGGATGAGCGAGTCACGTCATGATTTCACTGCTCTATACCAGAGATCTTGACACGCACGCACGCATGCGCATGCGCACGCGCACACACACACACGCACGCACGCACACACACACACACACACACACACACACACACACACACACACACACACACACACACACACACACACACACACACACACACACACACACACACACACACACACACACACACACACACACACACACACACACACACAGTACATGCATGTACTTTTTCCATATCCACTGTAGAGTCTGATCCAGTCAAATTCCAGCAAAGTAAACCAACACCTGCAGCATAGAGCTCTGCTCTAACAATAGGTTGTCAGAGTGTGCCAGTTATAAAATATTTGAATTTGTAGATACAGTAGGTGGTTTCTGCCAGAAAACAACAATATATAATAATGTTAATGATGACAGACGCTGGCAACAGGTCAAGCTGTGCTGCTGTCATCAGAAACGCGATACTTAGATCATGTATGTCAAACATTTCCTCCTTTCCGTGTGCCATTGCCATTATATACAGTACTCACTGTATGTAGTTTCAGTGTACAGTCGTCACTTCACATTGACGCTACAGAGGATATTGCTTCTGTCAGGCAGAGACCTCCCATCTCCAGATTTAAACTTTTAGTGTTTTTTTCATAAATGAACACCCTACTTGATCACACAACAGCGTCACACAAAAGCATCAAAAGTAGCAGATCCACAAGCTCTAAACGCGGAACGAAGCGACATGGTTTTGAGCTTACATATACTTTTGAATTTGACTTTTGAATTTGACCCCTGAAAAGTAACAGTTTTGCACATAATGAGGTCTCCACCCCAGACAGAGACGACAGGACAGTGGGCTACTGCAACAGGGTGCGTCATGCACTGTGCAAACAAAGCTTTCGCCACTACAACCACTGCATTAATCACCAGCAAGCACGGCGAGCTGTGGGAAAATCCTGAACATGAAGGACGTGACGCTGTCAAGAAGGTTTTGTGTTCCGTTCACCGACGCAGCCTGCAGAGCATGCAGGCTCTTCTGAGGCAGACCACACACACTTACTGTGCTGGCTCCATGTAAATTATACAATATATCCCATTTTGTAAACACATTGCAAAGATAAATAACAAAAGTTTTCAATGCAAATCAGAGGAACCTTTTCAAACACTTGATCTATACTATGATGACAATAGGGAGGAATGCCTTATACCAGTGGTTCTCAACCTTTTCAGGCCGCGACCCACAAAATAATCATATTTGAACTGGGGGGGGCGTTGTGAGCGTTGTGAGCATGTAGATCGGCTATTTTCACAATTTCTGCCTGTAATATTTGACAATTTGGCCAATGTTTAATTTGTCATGTTAGAGGCATTAAAAAGTCCTTAAATTGTGACTTTGGAAATGTACAAATAGCCTCTATACAATTAAACGTTATGTTGGTTTGTTTACAGTTGAGTGAGTAACCCCCTGGAGGTCCCGACCCACAGGTTGAGAAGCACTGCCTTATACAATAAATGGGACCCAGTTAAAATAGCTATCTGTACTGGCACCCTGTTGCCTGGTGGGGGCATTATTGTGGTGATTATAAGCAGTGATCATGCAATTAAAACAAAAAACAACACAACATAGACACAAGAAGACTAATTTTCAATTTCATACAGCTTCTTTCTTTAGGCATTTCAAGAAAGCACAGCTACAGTATAGAGCAGGGTTCCCCAATAGGCAGCCCGCGGGCCATTTGCGGCCCGCGGGGGGCTACTGTCTGGCCCACACCAACCCTAGTAATAATGGTAATATAAGAGCAGCAACAACACTAGTATATCGTCATTGTCAGGTGGAAATCTCGTATCTCCAAATGTGTACGTTCTTTCGCAAATCATACAAGGCCGTCGCACAAAAGTAGTGAAAACAGCAGATCTACAAGCACACAACGCCTCGCACTGTGAGGCGTTGTGTGCTTGTAGATCGGCTGTTTTCACTAGTTTAAATCATTTTTAAAATGATAAATTCAAAACGAACGGTTTTGGACATACAAGATTTTCACCCGACAACGACGACGAAAACTGTCGCTGGAGTAGTGGGAACGCCACCATCGCCCCCTGCAATGTTGTGGCCCTCGGCTTGGCACCCTAGACATAATTCGTCGCTTGGGGAAAACTAATTGGGGAACCCTGGTATAGAGCATACAGGCACTCGGCTGCTGCAGCAGTGGTAAAAGGTTCCTCTCCACTTCCACATAGAGACCAGAGCTTTGAATCCTCCATGATTCTACTTGGCCGAGTATCGCCTCTGTCGGGTGTAAACCTCATATGTCCAAGACTGTTACTTTTCAGGATTCAAATAAAAAATGCAAAAGTAGCAGATCTGTTATTGGCTATGCTAATTTAGGGGGGGGGGGGAAACAACTGTACATTTGGCTTTCATGTCAATAAATGAGTGCATGTGTATTTGAAATAATCCCGCCGATATCCAATTATTTCCTCAGTATACTGTAGATATAGCCATTTGACAAGAAGACAACTCTGTGTTCTTATTATACATTGTCCAATGCATTGCACGCAAGAACAGAACTAAAGAACTGCATGATGGCATTGTTGTTGAATTCTCTACTGCCCTTTAAAAGTGTGTGTCCAATGCCAGTACCAAACACAAAAACCCTGTATGACACCAGTATGCTGAGAATTTCAGTGTTGAGGATCATGTACAGCATTGGTTTTCAACCCTTTTTGTCATTTATTCGAAATTTGAGCCATGGACCACCATTTGACGAGATTTTAGCCTCTCAGACCCCAAAACGTAGAATATTTTGTTATCGTTGTAAACAATTTTGTTCACAATTCCATGCTGTATTGATGTTGCTACGAGATAACAGGCAAACGTTGATCAAAATAAGAATTATTTAATTAACTAATGAAGATGCGTAACAATAATTTAACTCTTTACGGGTCCATTTAGTTTTATTTTACGCTCTCAAGAGTTAAAGATAAGGGTTCATTTGGTAACCGACTCTCCATCATTTAGCTGGTGACCACCTGGAACCCCCCTCAAGGACCACTGGTGGTCCCCGGACCACTGGTTGAGAACCACTGATGTACAGTACTCATGCATGAGAAGTGATGATGATTGGAAAACACTACACAAGCTGACAGAGCACCTCCAGACAAGAAAGTGATGAGCAAAGACAACAGCGTAAAGTCCTGCGTGTTCATTTAAACTCTGAGACCCCTGCTGAGACCCTTTGAAGTGTGACTCCAGGGTTAAATGAACACTCGGGATTTTAGAGTGATGTGGTCGCATAGACTCCTGGGTCCATTGGTTATCGATCAAAACATAATACACTCCCCTCATGTTACAGCGCGCGCGCACGCACACACACACACACACACACACACACACACACACACACACACACACACACACACACACACACACACACACACACACACACACACACACACACACACACACACACACAATTTCTTTTACATGAGAAATTATTTCAACAGTCGCCATCTGTAGTTTGTAAATGAATGTTCGTTTATCCACTTGTAGTAAGGGAATTTTATAAGATATTTGACCAATCTGCGAAGTAAATCGTTACCAAGAAGTTTCTTCACCAATGTGTTTCTAGAGGTGTGTAATAATATGTACTAAAAGGTTGAAATCCAACTCCCGGGGGAAACCTCATAAAAAACTGATTTGTGTTTGTATTGCATTAATTTACAATACAGGAAAAAAATACAAAAAATAAATCTGCTTTAAGTAGCATGTGAGGGGTCAAACTAGGGGTTTTCCATGATGCTGAATCCATTGCAAGCATTTGTTTTGCACGAAAAACATTCCGTGGACTAAAAACGGACCCACAAAACGATGGTTTAGTGATGAATCATCACTTTTCACCGTTTTGTGGGGGCCATCTCACATGTTACTTAAAGCTATACTGTGTAAGATTCTCAACTAGTGGTCAGTAGCCATATAGCAAACCGCGGTCGCGTTCGCGTCTTTCGCCCGTTTTTCGTACCTTCACACCCCCGCGTCTGCCTCCACAACGCCGAGAGCTATCTTTAGAGGGGTCCCTGGTTCCTGTGCGTTCAGGCATTCCGGAGAAACGGACTATTTCACCCTGCCTGGTAGGCGAGAATTACCTTTTGAGTAAAGAGACACACGGGCGACTACAAATATGGCGACCCCACTTCAAGATGCGCTGCATTGGCCGGTAGTGTACCATGTGTGCATGATCGGCGATGTGATTGGGCAACGTATACACAACGTATACAGATGATGCAGATTACGTAATCATGGCGCGAAATTCTCCCCCCCTCACGGCTCATAGAAAACATATAAAGAGAAGGCTTCAGAAGCTGAAAATAACGGAGTGGGTGTTCTAAAACTTTAGCGATTTAACAGTTAGGACAATTTTAAGATTTGTTTTATAAAAAAAGTTACATAGTAAAACTTTAAAGCAAATTTATTTTTTGTATTTTTTTCCTGTATAGTAAAGTTAATGGGACACATTTTATGAGGTTTCCCCCGGGAGTTGAATTTCAACCTTTTAGTACATATTATTACACACCTTTAGAAACACATTGGTGAAGAAATTTCTTGGTAACTATTTACTTCGCAGATTTTCTTATGTTCCCCTTACTATTGTAACTCGGAGAGCATTCAATTCTTGTGCGCTCCTCAAATTCAATTTACTGTGAGGAGGACTTGGCAGGGACCGAGGCTCAGATCATTCATAATGTGGAGGAGGATTTGTGTGGGTCTCCAACATCTATGAATGTGATCTCCATCCATATATAGATCACTGGTTCTCAATCTTTTTCCCTTTTCAGGCCACGACCCTCCCAAATAATCATATTTTAACTGGGGACCACTTCACCATGACGACCACTAAGAGTTGAGGCATTACATTTTGTATAACACGGTTCTATTGTGAAAATAGCCGATCTACATGCTCACAACGCCTCGCAATGCGAGTCGTTGTGAGCATGTAGATCTGCTATTTTCACAGTTTCCGCCTTTAATATTTGACAAATGGTTATTTTGTAATTTTATAGGTCTTAAAAAGTCCTGAAATTGTCACTTTAGAAATGTGCATAATATACCCTCTATACACTTAAACTGTATGTTGGTTTGTTTACTGCCGAGAGAGAGAGAAAACAATGTTCCACATTAAGTGAATCATCTAGGGACCTCCCAAAATAATTTGGGCCCACAGGTTGAGAACCACTGACACAGATGACAGTGGATGTGTTGAAGTGTGGAGGTTAAGTGGAGCGGGGGTTGAGGTGGGGGTGATGGGGATGAGGGCTGAAGGAATGAGGACATCTCACACAACATCATCATCATCACCTTCATCACTAGTCATCATCACCCATCCATCCACCCAGCAGCAGGCTACCTAATGTTAATACACCAGAGTGTGCAGTGTGTGTGTTGGGGATGGATGGATGGATGGATGGATGGATGGATGGATGGATGGATGGATGGATGTCCATGAATTAAATACAGAGGGCTTCCAACGTAAAAAAAAAAAAAAGGACCGTAAAAGGTCTTATTTGGGATGTTCCTTTCAGGCAGGGTGTTTAACTGTACTTTTCAATTGTAGTGACTATCCTTGTACTGTTCTTCATTTTTGTCTAATAAAATAATCAATCAATCAGTGGATGGGTGGATGGATGGATGGATGGATGGATGGATAGATAGATAGATAGATATTTAAACGTTTTTTTTCCAGCAAGTAATGCCCTTCTTCATCATACAAGAGTGTCGCAAAAATGCTATGTTGATAAATTGAATACATTGGAACAAGTCCCCAGGACTTTGTGTTATCCTTTTAGCCTTAATATCCTACTGTACCACATGCTGTTTACATTTCTGACTGATTAAGTATTTGATCAATCAATCAATCAATCAATCAATCAATCAAGCAAACAAACAAGCAATCAATCAAACAATCACACAGCAGATCATAAATTGCAAAGAAGTATTCAAGCAAAACACACACACACACACACACACACACACACACACGCACACGCACACGCACACGCACACGCACACGCACATGCACACGCACAGCTGCAGGCTGTTGAGTTGTAATGTTGGGTTCATTATGGATGTGAATGTGGGAATGTTTGGCGTTTAATTTGCTTAAGAGCTAGACATCTCTATAATTACATTAAGTCCAGTGTGGGGCAGACAGATGACAGATGAGATAACCCCACCAAACACACACACACACACACACACACACACACACACACACACACGCACACACACACTTCTCCCTCCCTCTCTCTCAGCTATATGACGGGACCCCCCCCCCCCCCCCCCCCCCCCCCCCCGCACCCTTATAACCAAGCATGTCACAGTAGGCTACATTCAAAGTCAACTGTTTGAGTGCATCAGGAAAGCAGAGCAAACCGGATGAACCTCTGCTGTCAAACTTGGCGCATTGGCGTTTTTGGATATGACAGAAGAACTGAGCATGAAAAACAAAAACCACACACACACAATGACAATAAACAAGCAAATACAAAGGGAAACATTTGCCATTTTTAAACCGCCGTGCGTGCGACGTGTGTTTAAAATAATATGGCTTAGCAGCCTGCTGTCCCGAGTGCTGCTCCTGTCGCTATAAACTAAAGGCACCAAATTTGACAATGACCTTCCCAAAATATATCAGTAGCTATAGCGGCGCGCTGCGCGCAATGACGCTGAGTTCTGCAGTAAACCTTCCTGCATTAATTTATTTATCCGTTTAACTCCATAGTGTTCAAATGTAACCGAGTGGAATGGACGCTATAATAACTGTCCATTTGGTTACATTACATTTGTACAAGCTCCTCTCTCGGTTAATCATTAATCGTTTTACGCTTTGATCAGTATCAAATGAACGGTGTGAATGATATTAACCAAGTGTAGTAAGCCCGCGGCCACAGCGGACCGCGGGGTGTTTATGGTGGTGTCCAGTCCACCACGCACACTGACCTGCCAGGCGTCTCTCGCGGACATTCCTCCACAGCAGATCCCACGCCCGGGACGTGGAGTCCCGCAGCTGCTCACTGATAGAGCGGCGCAGCTGGAGTCTGCTGCCTGAGGACTTTCGCTTATTGCTGGTCATTGCGACTACTAGGAGTCGCAGGGGCGCCGATCATGCATGGTATCCACACTGTCTGGGACAGGGCGATGAGCGCACCGCGAAAAACCGCTATTCCTTGAGTTTATTCCCGGGGAGTATTATAGGCTGGTAGACGCGCTCCTGTCCCGTCCTGTCCCGGCCCGTCCGTCCGGCTGCCTGCCTGCCGCAATAACTCGTCACCAAGGCTACTGTACTGCGTCACCCACCCGCCTCCTGCACCAACAGAAGCCGGGGTGAGATTCTTTAAAGATCTGTCCCGTCCCGCGGACACACAGCGATTATTCCACCAGGCTGAGACCCCGCTGTCCTCCTCCTACTTCTCCGCTGATAATCAGTTCCACACGGCTCCTCTCCGGGGCTACAGCCAGTAGAAGGTAAAGCAGGAGGATGTATAGCGGCATAACTTCAGCATATGGAGCTGAGCTGGAAGTCTGACAAGGCAAACCAGATGTGAGGCACGGCAGAATCCCCCTCCCTCTCCCTTTCTCTCAGCCTGCCTAGAACTCTCCCTCTCTCTCCGTGTGTGTACAACTCTCTCTCTCTCTCTCTCTCTCTCTCTCTCTCTCTCTCTCTCTGCTTGTGCGTGTGCGTGTGCGTGTGCGTGTGTGTGTGTGTGTGTGTGTGTGTGTGTGTGTGTGTGTGTGTAACAACTCTCTCTCTCTCAAACACGCACGCACGCGCACGCACGCACGCACGCACACACACACACACACACACACACACACACACACACACACACACACACACACACACACACACACACACACACACACACACACACACACACACACACACAAACACACACACACACACACACACACCTCTCCCTCTCTCCCACTCGCTCTCTCCCAAACCCACCCACCACCAAAACAAGTATCTCTTTCAACCCTTAATACACACACACACACACACACACACACACACACACACACACACACACACACACACACACACACACACACACACACACACACACACACACACACACACACACACTTCTTTCCAACTGAGAATGCAGCAGTGCTTTTTAAAGGAACAACTATGGTCATTCATACAAAGTAATTTCCCTCTCTTGTCACTCAGTTCCATCTGTGATGTGATAAAAAACATACTGTGTGTGTGTCGGAAGTGGACAGAATGTTTGTTTGAGAGAGAGTGAAAGACTGAGTTGGTCAGTGAGTGAATGAATGAATAAGATGTTATGAGTGAGTTTCAATGTTATTTAGATCAGTGGTTCTCAACCTTTTCAGGCTGCGACCCCCCAAATAATCATATTTTAACTGGGGACCACCCCCCCCCCACCCCACCCTGACGAGCACTGAGAGTTGGGGCTTACAGTATTCTGCATAACACGGTTCTATTGTGAAAGTATTTTTTTCACAATTTCAGCCTCTAATATTTGACAATTTGGCCATTTCATTTGTCATTTTAGAGGTATAGGCTATTTAAAAAGTCCTGAAATTGTCACTTTAGAAATGTGCAGATACCCTCTATACACTTACAAACCTTATGCTGGTTTGTTTACTGTTGAGTGAGAAAACATTAAGCTATAATCATCTGGGGACCCCCCCCAAAAAAATAATTTGGGGACGGTTGAGAACCACTGATTTAGATTAGATTGTTTGTTGTTTAGTCAGGTGATGGGTTTAGCTGGTGTCTCTATAAGCACATCTTTACTATCACAGCGGGTCTTTTATTTGAATAAAAGACGTGCTGTGATTGGACGATCTCTATATCTGTATGGGCATGCCCCCTGTTGGATCTGACTGGTCTCAATGACGACGCATTGAGACAACACACTTCATATTTGGGCGTAGGTGCATTGGGAACTCCTTATATGGTTATGGCTGAGTCATGGTGACTAGAATGTAACATCAGAGGTCTGCTTGTCCACTGGCCAGCCCACCAGCCGTCCAGTCCTCTCTTAAAGCCAGTTTTAATATAGGATATACTGTATATTTTGACCGACACATTGATGTGGTTATTATGTTTCAGATCACTTCACCAATGTGGATTTATCCCTTCTTATGTCACACTTTGAGGACTGAGCTCATTTTATTTGACGATGCGACTTAAAGCCTGTGGGAGTTTTGGAATCATGGTTTGGGGTAGGAGCTTGATATTTAGAAATGGGGTTCAAGTCTGCAGATGGAGACTGAATCATCACGTAAAAAGACATTACAGCCTTCTGCCAGATGATGTCAAGTCTGTGCGTACTCTGGTCACTCCGGATATATCCAAGATTCGGAACATTGGCATCATGGCACACATCGATGCAGGGAAGACCACCACCACAGAGAGGATGCTCTATTACTCTGGTTACACCCGGGCACTAGGAGATGTTGATGACGGGGACACAGTGACAGACTTCATGGTTCAGGAGAGAGAGCGGGGCATCACCATACAGTCGGCAGCAGTCACCTTCAATTGGAAAGGCCATCGGATCAACCTTATCGATACTCCAGGTCATGTTGACTTCACGCTAGAGGTGGAGCGGGCGCTTCGCGTTCTGGACGGTGCTGTTGCAGTGATTGATGCTTCTGCTGGTGTGGAGGCCCAGACTCTGACAGTGTGGAGGCAGGCAGAGAAGCATCATGTTCCCTGTATTTGTTTCCTTAACAAGATGGACAAGCCTGCTGCAAACTTATCTTTTTCAATTGAGAGCATTAAGGATAAGCTGAATGCCAGTCCTCTTCTCCTTCAGATTCCGATCGGTAGTGGGAAGAGCTTCACAGGATTGGTTGATTTAATAACCAATCAGAAGGTCTCTTGGAAGACGGAATCTCGGGAAGATGACGGACGCTCATTTGAGACGAAACCGCTGAGTCCGTCCGATAACCCAGAACTCCTACAAGAGGCTAAAGAAGCCAGAGCTGATTTGATTGAGCGGGTTGCTGATCTGGATGACGACTTTGCTGAATTGTTGCTGGGCGATTTTGCTGATAATGCTGATGCTATTCCCCCAATCAAACTACAGGAGGCTTTGCGGCGTGTGACTCTGGCTCGCAAAGCTCTTCCGGTGCTCTGTGGGAGCTCTCTGAAAAACAAAGGTGTTCAGCCTCTTCTGGACGCCATCACGGCCTACCTGCCTGACCCCAGTGAGAGGCACCATGACGTGGTGAGGTGGTACAAGGATGACCTGTGTGCTCTAGCGTTTAAGGTGGTCCATGACAAACAGCGTGGTCCTATGGTGTTCCTTCGCATCTACTCTGGCACCATGAAACCCCAGACGGCTGTCCACAACATCAACAGAAACGACAGCGAGAGGATGAGCAGACTGCTGGTGCCGTTTGCCGATCAGCACGTGGAGATCTCCTCCCTGACAGCTGGAAACATTGCTCTGGCCGTGGGCCTCAAGCAGACGGTGACGGGGGACACCGTTGTGTCATCCAAGGCCTCCGCCGCAGCCGCGGCCCGGCGGGCACAAAAAGAGGCCGGGGAAACGAAGCGCGGAGGAGGTCAAGCCAGTCCGGTGCTGTCGGGGGTGGAGGTCCCGGAGCCGGTGTTCTTCTGCACCATAGAGCCTCCCACCATGGCCAAACAGGCAGATCTGGACCATGCACTCACCTGCCTTCAGAGAGAAGACCCCAGCCTTAAAGTCAGGATTGACCCCGACTCTGGACAGACCATTCTGTGTGGAATGGGAGAGCTGCACATTGACATCATCCACGATCGCATCAGACGAGAGTACGGCATCGAGACTCACCGTGGTCCGTTGCAGGTGGCATACAGAGAGACTGTACTGCGACGTGCGTCTGCTACAGACACACTGGACCGCACGGTTGGGGACAGGAGACACATGGTAGCAGTAGAGCTGTCTCTCTGTCCCATGGAGGACGTCTGGTCTTCTACCGGCGCGTCCTGTGAGCCCACCTTCCACGAGGAGGTGGAGGGGCTACTGTCCCCGGAGCTGAAAGAGGCGGTGACCAGCGGTGTGCACAGTTCCTACCTCCAAGGCCCGTTACTGGGTTACCCAGTCCAGGCTGTGTCTACGTTAATCCAGAGAGTGAGCATTGAACCAGGTACATCTCCAGCCATGGTGTCTGCCTGTGTGTCTCGCTGCATGCTCAAGGCTCTTAGGCGAGCAGGGGGCCAGATCCTGGAGCCCATGATGTCTCTGGAGGTGACGGTGCGAGAGGAGCATCTGAGCACGGTGCTGGGGGACCTCGCTCAGCGCAGAGGGGCCGTCAAGGACATCCAGAGCCGCCACGACCACAAAGTGCTGCTGGCCACCGTTCCCCTGGCTGAGACGATGTGCTACTCCACCGTCCTGCGGACGCTGACGTCCGGAAACGCCACCTTCTCCCTCAGCTGGACACATATGAGGCCATGAACCCTCAGCACCAGAGTGCACTTATGAAGAAAGTGGCAGGCCTGGCCTGATTGATCCCCAGGAATGAGCAATCAAGTGAAAGAAAGAGGAAGCCGAAGCTTATTTTTTACCCATTAAAACTGGGAAAGCATCAGTGTCATTTTAGATTTGAGCAGATATACAAGCTTGCGGGCATGTCACTTTGTGCGGCGTTGTGAGCTTGTACATCTATTACTTACTAAATATTTGAGAAATCTTCAAAGTGAGAGAAGGTATTTGTAGAATCGGCCTCAGGTTTTAATGGGTTCATCAACAATGGACCAGGATCTGCTATTGCTCCGCTGGGAATAGTGGATTTAGTGTAGCAAGTGGTTTTCTCATATCAATAAAGCTCCAATAACGCTCCTTTGAATTGAATTGAATTGAATTGAATTGAATTGAATTGAGTGAGCAAGTGAGTGAGTGAGTGAATGATTGATACAGTATAATTAGTGAGTGAATGAATGGCAGATTTAGTGAGTGAGTGAATGATAGATTATTTTTTTTATATATATTTTTGGGCATTTTTCTGCCTTGATAGATGACCAGTATTCTGACAGGAAATGGGGAGAGAGATTGAGGGGTGACCGAAAGGTCGTCGAGATCGGGGCTCGAACCCGCGACATGGTGTCCGGTTGGATTTAACAGCAAAGGTGCCCAGACGGCTGGGCAGTGAGTCATTCACTCACTCACTAAATGATATATTTAGTGAGTGAGTGAGTGAAAAGTTTGAGGAATGAGCGAGTGAGCAAGTGAGTGAGTATATGTATGCGTAGTTGTGTGAATGTAAAATATGCTACCACTAAATAGGTTGAAAACCACCCATTCTCGGGTCCTCACTAATTGTCATTCTGAAAGGGGGCTGTGGACAGTTCAGAAACCTGCCTATCACAATTTATACCGATGATGTAGGCAGTGCCTACATCATCGGTAATAGGCAGGTTTGGTCATTTCAAGATCTCAAACTTTTTTGGCATGCTTTCCAGGCTGTAGTTTCTATTATTAGCTTGGAATTCCCATCGACGATGTTATAGCTATAGGCTGGTTTCTGCAGAGTGAGTAGCAGACAGAAATCGCGTCATTTCATAATGAGCATTAGTCAGGCCCAATTTGAAGGAGATAAAGCTGGAAACGGGCAAAGTGTTCCTTCGCGTCAACCTGATGAACTCTCGCTCTCTCTCTCTCTCTTTCTGTGGGTGAATCACGGTCACCCATTTGACAGATGACCGGTTTGGGAATTTCCTCCCCTCCTGTGTTATTCCCCCATATTATCAGAATCTCAGGAATCCCAGAGAGAGAGAGAGAGAGAGCTCGAGGAGGGGTGAGGGGAGGTGGGGAGAGAGAGACAAGGACAAACAGACGGACAGATAACTTCAGCTGCTGTCTGCCTCTGTCACTCTGCCATCGGATGTCCTGTTTGTGGTGTTAACTTGAGTTCTTGGTCGGCATGTGTGTTTAACTGTGCATGTGTGTGAGCAAGTGTGTGTGTGTGTGTGTGTGTGTGTGTGTGTGTGTGTGTGTGTGTGTGCGCGCGTGCGCGTGTGCTTGTGTGTGTGTTTGAAGCATCATATTCAGGAAGGTGTAAGTTGATAACATTGGTTCCTCTGGTCAGTCTAAAGCGAGCCAGGTCTGCCAGCATTCTGACCACTCAGCACAGCTCTGTGTCTCCATGGATATCTGATACTGCATTTATTTGGTGTCACTGTCTGTAGTACAGTGCTCCTCAAACCTTTACATGTCCATACTGTACCCCCAAATTATGGGGGCCTCCATCTGAAAATATTTTGAGGCAGGGATCCCACGCAAGACTTGTACTGTTAAATGTTCAATTTCTTTTCAAGATTTGCTTTTTAAATAGCCGATGTACATGCTTAAAGTGATTCAACTGATTTTGATGCAATATTAACAAATTTTGTTGGGGCCCCCCTGGAATCCCCTTACCTCGGACCCCCAGACACTTTGAGAAACCACTGGTGTAACATATTAAAGAGCAGCCAACAAAGATATTAGGCCAACACATCCCCTATCTTCCGTCAGTCTACCCATGTATCTGTGCAAACAATACTGTCCACAGCCCGCCTCTGAGACCCAGAGTGAATAGACACAAATGGTACCTACCATATTATAATGAGGATTAGTATGAGGACACATTATATGAAGATAGGTTGAAAATGGATGAAGTGGTCCTCTGAGTCAGTGGTTCATTTTTTTTGGAAGAATATGTTTACAACAACAACACTGTACAAGAAAAAAAAGAACAAACTGGAACAACAACAACAACAACAAAACCCCCCCCCCCAAAAAAAACTAAAACATGACAAGCTCAGACAATACCATGTAGAATGGAAAAGTTAATACATGATGAGCGAAGCAATCAGTCCCCAGCCCCCCCACGACCCCCTCAGAGTGGAGAGGGCAGGTATCCGACCCAGATCGGAATTCGGAACTAAATTCACTGAGCACAGTTCAGCATCAGTCGAGAAACTTCAAAACAAGAAAGGCAGTGACAGATAGAAGTCAGGGCCGACAGGGGAACCCTTTAAGCACAGCGGCAGACAACGTGGGCCCAATGAACCTTAAGTAAGGGTCCCAGATTTTATAAAAGGCATCTATCTTGGAGTGTAACATACATGTGATGTATTCACAAGGAATACAATCCATTATAATATTGTGCCATGATTTTTTGGAAGGAGCCAGTGGTTCATATTTGAAGTAAGACCGGTTTCACAGATAAATATTGAGAAAATAGCAGATCTACAAGCTTGCTGTGAGCTTCTAGCTCGGCTATTTTCACAATGATTGCCTCTTTTTTTATATTATTTGACAATTTGGCCAATGTTTGACCAGTTTTTATAGTATAGTTTGTTGATTACACTTGATGCAGTAATGGTCTTTTTCTATTTTTTCTTGTTTCCTATTTTTTTCTCTCGAGATATTAAAAAGGTCTTAAATTGCCACTTCAATGTCATCTGGGGACCCTTCCAAAACCATGTGGGGACCCCCCTGGGGGTCCCGACCACAGGTTGAGAACCACTGCTCAAAGTACAGTAGCCTACTTGAGTAAATGTACTTGGTTACTGTCCACCACCGGGCGCCCCACTGACGTATGGTTCTTATTGAATTCTTAACCCTGGCTGCCCTGCGCTGCTGGCCCGGTATATCCAGTGTCACCATAGCTGCAGACACAGTCACAGTGATTTATGCACGCAGAGACGTAATGCTGAATACTACTATACTGGCTGGGAAATGGACTGGCTGCTAGCCAAAACTGTGACCAGAGAGGGCGAGAAAGACGAATGGGAAGTTGAGGAGACAGAAGGAGAGAGAAGACTATTGACATATAAGTACAATTACACTGGGATTACACTGTAAAATCCTGAATGTTTATTTTAACTTGTACAACACACAGGCATACAACAGGCTTTGGTTCTAGTTCTAATTTGAATACTGAAGATTTGACTGTGTAGCCATTAGCCAAGGCTGGGGAAAGAAAGGTACACTTTAAAAAGGACACTTTTTAAAGTACTTAATAGCTCTATAGTAATAATTGCTATACAGTGTTTGTTCAGTAACAGGGGTCCCACTGTCTCTCTAGCTCTTCAACAAACAGAGAATACCATGTTCAGGTTGCGGTACCAATTTAATCCAATCAGGAGAGATAACTCACATTATATTGCACTGTGTTGTTTTGCATTACACTAATTGTGAGTGGGCCTTGATACCCTGTGTCCAAAAGGGCTATAAAACAAAACGCCCAGGATTCTGATTCTGCTACTGAAAAGACTTGGTGAGCCTCAAATACCAGGCCAGCTAACACCAGAGGACGCTTAATAAGCAGCAAGAGACGTTTCAAAGCAGCCAAGGCAACCACAGGAGAACAGACCTGGAAGAGTCTTGAAGGATATAAAAGCACAGGAGACCAAACAGTAACTGCTGCAACAGTGAGTGGAAGAGAGACGGAATCATGCTGCATGAGGAGCGGGCTGAAAACGAAGGAAGATGGGTGGTGCGATTAATCTGTGCTCGCATTTGTGTGTGTGTGTGTGTGTGTGTGTGTGTGTGTGTGTGTGTGTGTGTGTGTGTGTGTGTGTGTGTGTCTTGTCAGATCAAGTGAGGAACTACAGGGCGAAGAAAAGCAGGAGAGCATTCAACAGGAAGAGCTAACGCCATTATACAGCTGCCACAGAACCTATAGTCTCTGCCGACAAATGTGTTACCTCTGTATTTCCGGAGCTCTCTAGCTCATTAAGGTGGATGTCCGGCAATTTTCTCACATCCGTATATAGTGTAAACAAATAGGGAGGATACAGGGTTAAAGATTTTGATCCAGCACCCAGTCTATAGTAGGTCTGGGATGTGCATGCTCTTTTTGAGCGGTGGTCACACCGTCTCCATAGCGTGGCCGTGTGTGTAGGTATGTGGGTGGGTATGTGGGTATGTGGGTATGTGGGTGGGTCTGTGGGTCTGTATGTAGCCTCATGTGGTGTAGTACCTTTTATGACCACACATGTTAAGGGAGGGGCGCTGTTTTCAGGCCAGGCCAGGCACACACACACACACGCACACACACACACACACACAGGGGGGAAGGGGGGGAGGGGGGAGGGGGGGGGGGGGGGGTTGGTGGGTAAACCACCGCTCAGTTCACACGGGTGTGATTTTTTAGCTGTTTAACAGCTTGACATACAGAAATACAGAATATATGTTATATATTTTAAAAATGTTCCAAATACCTTCCAGTCTGACAAGCATTTCTGACAGAAGATGAGACCTTCCGGCGGATGTTTTTGTTCTTCTCCCAGTTCTCCAGATCTTCAGACTGATAATCTAAGTAAATTACAGGCCGCCTCTGGAGTGTTCAAAGATTGTGGAAGAGACAGGCTTGGCAGAGAGACTTTTCTCAGAAGCAAACTGGCTCCCAGTAGAGTAGAGCACTGCTGAATATTCTGCTGTATTTAGGTTGTTACAGTACATGACCTGTCTGCTGTTCTGTGTGGTGGGGGAGGCTGTTCATCTGACATCTGCAAGGCACAAAGGGTTTGTAACCAACCAATAAAGAATCAATCAACCAACCAACCAACCAACCAACCAACCAATCAGTCAATCAATAAATCACAGTAGCAGGAGAGACCATGTGGATCAGTGGTTCTCAAAGTGGCCCCCACTGGTCCTTGAGGGGGTTCCAGGGGGTCCCCAGCAAAATATGTTAATACAGCATAATTGTAACCCCTTTATCCATGTTATACCTTGGCTTTTCAAAAATAGCATATGCACATCTGCTATTTGATTTTTGTTTTTAAAGTCTTCTCTTCCTGGGGGTCCCTGGCACAAAACATTTTCAGATGAGGGTCCCAATATATCCCAAATGTATCAATTTGGGAGTCCTTGGCACGAAACATTTTGAGTGTGGGACAAGGTATCCAATGTGCTATGAAGAGATACCTATAACTATTAGCTAACACAGTGGTTCTCAACCTTTTCAGGCCGCGACCCCCAAAATAATCATATTTGAACTGGGGACCCCCCCACCCTGATGAACACTAAGAATTGAGGCATTACATTTTTTTTAACACGGTTCTATTGTGGAAAGATGTAGATCGGCTATTTTCACAATGTCTGCCTCTAATATTTGACAATTTGGCCATTGTTTAATTTGTCATTTTAGAGGTATTAAAAGGTCCTTAAATTGTCACTTTAGAAATGTGCACATACCCTCTATACACTTAAACTTTATGTTGGTTTGTTTACTGTTGAGTGAGAAAACAATGTTGCACATTAAGATAATCATCTGGGGACCCCACCAAAATAATGTGGGGACCCGGTTGAGAACCACTGAGCTAACATACTGTATGAGGCATCAACGGGATCATGTTGATATCATAACAATAACAACACCTCGAGGTCTTTCTCCACTGTGGGTGTTTGCATTAGGTGATTCAGCTCATACCTAAGGTTCTGTGGAGCACCCATAATCACTGTCAAGAATGCGCTCAAGGCCGTTGTTACTTTGTGGTCTTCTTACAGTGGTTTGTTACAGACACGTTTACTGACTGAAATTTTGTTTTCAAAGTACAATACATACTATAGAGGTCATGGGTCTTCAACAGGGGGCCTGGGACCCCTAGGGGGTCCTCGGAGTTACTACAGGGGGGCAAATCTTTGTGTGATTGGAACCTTTTTGTCTTTCTTTCTTTTTTTTACCTTAACCCTAGCTAGCATCCGTATTCTGGGGGGGAACATTTGCTGAAAATAGCTGATCTACAAGTCTGTAAATCAGCTATTTTCTGTAAGGGAGCGTGTCGCTATTTCTACAAGTCATCTTTTCGACAACCAAACTTAACCCTAACCTCCGTGGGGTGAGTAGCGATACCTGCGGACGCTCCGTTGTCGAAATGTTCGAAAAACAAGATTTACCCTTCTGCAAAGAGGTTTGGTGTAGAGGGGGGAGAGGGGGGAAAAGAGCAGGCCAAGTATAGAGTCAACTGTCACATTTAATAAGTATTAAGAGTTTAACTTAAATTAGTTAGTAAAATGTCTGAAAATACCCATTAATGAATCCAAAATAAAAACATACTCTCCCCCATGCCTTCGGCTGGTGGAGACAATAAAAGAGAATGTGTAAACAAACAAAAACATGATTACTGGTATATACAACATAACACTGACGAATGACAATAGTGCTGTCATAGTCTACTGTATAGTGCAACACAGTTTTATACAATATGGAGTGCTTCCTCTCTCTCTCAGCTAACGGGTCCTTGGCCTGAAAAATGTTTAAGACCACTAATACCTTGACAAGGTAGCAGCACACAAAGAGGATAGGTAATAGAGAGAACCAGAATGTTCATGAACTCTCTCTCTCTCTCATGGGCACCATGAGAGCTGCTGTAGTGACCAGTAAATCACAGCTGGCCACGCTTCATGCTAATTAACGCCATGGTTGATCGGTTAGCCACTTTAACCCCGGACGTCCCTATTTTGGGCATGTAATTATAGGCGAGAAATGTCAAAACAAATTTAAAAGAATAATATGAAATAAATTATATTTCCCCCCAAGTTGGGGCATGCATGCATGCATTCCCAACGTGCATCGTTCCCGAGAGTTGGCTGGCGGTGGGAACCAGTAAATTGCCCAGGGGCCTCATGGTGGCCCGGGGCTCCCCAGGGGGCACCAGCATTTAAAAAGCTTTTTTTGTGTGTGTGTTCAAGAATAGCATACTGTACATGTGACAGGAGTTGTGTCGTGTGACACGTAAACACTGCAAAAGTGGACATTTTACAAGCAAGAAAGCGCTGTGTGAGATGTACTGTAAGCAGTGGTGTAAAGTAACTAAGTACATTCTCTTAAGTACTGCACTAGGTATTTGTACTTGAGTACGTCCAATTTCCAATACCTTTACTTCTACTCCACTACAGGCAGATATTGTACTTTTACTCCACTGCAATTATTTGAAATCTTTAGGTACTAGTTACTAGTTACTAAAATGTACATTAACCACTTCAGCACGATATACATTTCATCCATTTGAAAATAGCCGATCTACAAGCTCATAATGCTTTGCGATGCCAACACTTTTGTACTTTTACAATCTTTCATGTTACTTGTAAGGGTGCCCTCACACCAAAATACCTATGAGAGTGGAATCCGCGTTCCGCCAATGCATTTCAATGAGAATGGAGCGGTTTCATGCCACTAGAGGATTTCTGCAAAAAACCGCTCCATTCTCATTGAAATGCATTGACAGAATGCGGATTCCACTCTCATAGGTATTTTGGTGTGTGGGCACCCTAACAGGGTATTTCTACATTGAAGTATTGATACTTTTACTTAGGTAAAACATTTGAGGGCATTTTCCACCACTGACCGTAAGTAACGTAATCCCTGGAGGAGGGATGAGGTATGGGACAGGTCGACGACGCAGCAGGCAGGCGCCTCTACTGACCAGCACTATGGGACATGATTTGTCTCATACAGACACCAACACCCTGGAATACCTCCTTACAGCAGGCACACACACATGTACATGGACATGCACACATACATTACATACATGAACACACACAGAGACGTTGTAAATACTGTCAGCACATACAGTATCAGGAACGAACTCTCAGAAAAGGTCTGCCAACCAACTCTCTCTTTACAACACGTTCTGTTTCTCAATTCCTTTTTACAGATTGTTTACTGTAATTACTTCTTTTTATTATTATATGATTCTTTTCTCTCTCCCCAATTTAGTCATTAGGTAGGTAGGTAGGTAGGTACTTTATTGATCCCCGAGGGGAAATTCAAGCGTTACAGCAGCTCATAAAAACGTCAATGAAAACACATGATGATAATAAATATCTAAAATAAATGCATCTAAGCAAGTTAAAATGTTAACTGACAAACCAAACCAAAACATTACTAATAGAGATCTGAAGTAACTTGTATCCCACATCCCCCATCCTAACTGGCTTGGTCAAGCCAACCAGATGAGGAGTTGTACAGTCTTCTGTGGGTAGAAAAGATCTCCTATAGCGTTCGTTTTTGCAAGTTGGATGTAACAGTCTGTTGCTAAAGGAGCTTTTCTGCCCCTTCACAGTGTCATGTAGGGGGTGAGAGGGGTTGTCCATGATGGCCAGGAGTTTAGTCCTAATCCTGTTATTGGCTACCTCCTCCACAGTATCCAAGGTGGTACCGAGAACAGAACCCGCCTCCTTGATAAGCCTATTCAGCCTCTTCCTGTCGCCAATTGATTCCTCCCCACACACACATTCGTGTTGTCACTGCTGTTGTATCCTATTGACTCACCTCCTAGTGAGGAGCCCCCACCGGGAGGACGTAGAGCCTTCGTTCCTACTCCTCCCACCCAACACTCCTTAATGACAGGTGCCGCCCAGACCTGTAGGAGTACGTGCAGTGACAATTATCACCCTCCCCCCGCCCAGCTTCCCTCTCGCAAACACGGGCCAAATGTGTTTTGCAAAAACAGCAGATCTACATTCTCTCACAGCACATCATGATTATGTTGTGAGCTTGTAAATATGCTATTTTCCACCACTTATTTGCCCCCAGAATATAGGCACACGAGGGTGCATGCGCTTAAACATAAATGTTACCAAAAGGACGTCCATTTTCAGACACTCAGTTTGTCCTGAACCAAGGTTTATCATAACTGGTCATCTTGGTAAAGAGACACAATCATTCATGTTCTTGAAATGTTCAATTAAATGCCATTAAAATTAATCAAGTAAGCTTTGATGGGGGTCCAGACTCCAGAATGAGGAATTCATAGCTGAACGAAGGCCACCATGATTGTAATCTTCCCATTTATAGCTTTTATTGTTGATATTTTCTACAGTCATTAAAACGGTATCAAATTTAGCTGAATAATTGTTTCAATGTGGGCTAAACATCAATGCATGGTTAATAAGTCATGCATGTTGGCATTTATAGTTCATTCCATACATCAATCTTTTCTGCAGGCAGTATTTTCTGTTCGACTTTCCAAATCAATATGTGCTTTTAAATGCATCAAAATGATGCATTTAATATCATGCTACTCAAACAAACAGAATCCATCAATCCAATGGCTTTGTGGAAACACAAAGAAGTGACGTTATTACTTTGTACCTTTTATTTATTCATTTAGACATTTCTGTTAGAAGATGAGCCCTTTGGACAATGGTTCTCAAACTGACACCAATTAGCCTGTGGACCCCCATTTGAAAAGATATGCCAGGGACCCCCATAAGAGAAGATTTGTATGGCTCTAGCAGTGATTCGCAACCATTTTAATTCATTTATTAGGTTACGGACCCCCATTTAAAGGCATTTCTATCTCTGGGACTACATTTTATGTTGTAAAATCAATGTAAATTTAACTCTGAGAGGGTACAAATCTGTACACTCTTGGAGTTACAGACCCAAAACTGTCCATTTGGTTCTTAACTATCTAGCATTTAGCTGGGGATGTCTTGGAACTCCCTCAAGGACCCCCGGGAGCTCCAAAGCTTTAGGATCCCCTTAGAGCAGTGGTTCTCAACCGTTTTACACCAAGTACCACCTCAGAAAATACAGTCTCTGTCTCTCCAAGTACCTTAAAATACAGGTGCGTAGATCTACTCCATCCTATTCAGCTATGCACAGTTAACACAGAAGGAAGATTTATTCTTTGAATTCATGGTTTGTTTTTTGTTGTATTCCTGAACCAATAATTTAATGACCGGGTCATCGGACAGATTTAGCTACTACGTCTGTGAACTTCCTGTGCAAACTGCGCTAGCATAGTCGCTTATAGCCCTACTGCAGTTGCAACAGCGCTGCTGCTGCAGAGACTCCGTCAGTCAGTCTAATCAGCAACACAACTGATGATATTTCTAATGTGATTCATCCGCTCTCAAATCTTCTATTAACGGCAAGGTGTGCTTTTATGGTCATGTCAGCACGGCTGGAGAGCCTATTTTCACAAATTGCTTGATCAGAAGAACTACCTGTAGTATCCATGTACTGTATGGGCAAACTGTAAAAGGGATTGTATGTATGATGTCAGATGTCATAGACATCATAGGACTTTCACATAACAAATAGCAGAGTGCTTACTAAATAGCATGTTTGGGCTCACAGCATATCTCCATATACAGTACATGGATCTCCATATATGGGTACCAGAGGTCTCCATATATGGGTAACTGGTCCGATATACATCACTGGCCAGATGGCCAAGACATGGTTATATAATGTCGCTAGTTTCCCTGAGGTGTCTTACTAGTATAATTAGATATTTCACTCCACTAAAGTATTATTTCTTCTTTGGGAATGCCCTCTCAGAGATATCCATATATGGGCGTATCAGTCGGATCAGTGGTGCGACATAGGTGCGAGTGCCGCATAGCGGCCCGAACCTCTAGTACAGGGTTCCCCAAAAGGCGGCCCGCGGGTTCCCCAAAAGGCGGCCCGCGGCCCGCGGGGGGCTACTGTCAGGCCCACACCAACCCCAGTAATAATGGTGGTATAAGAGCAGCAACAACACTAGTATATCGTCGTTGTCGGGTGGAAACCTTGTATCTCCACATTTGTACGTAGTAAAGCCCTGCTTCATCATACAAGGCCGTCGCACAAAAGTTGTGAAAACAGCAGATCTATGTAGATCGGCTATTTTCACTAGTTTAATGCAAAACGAACATACAAGATTTTCACCCGACAAAGACGATATCTGTAGGGCTGTCGCTGGAGTAGCGGGAACGCCACCATCGCCCCCTGCAATGTTGTGGCCCTCGACTTGGTACCCTAGACATAGTTCGGCCCTTGGGGAAAACTAATTGGGGAACCCTGCTCTAGTATCTTAAAACACGTGACAATCACTTAAGCAGTTAACACCAACAGAAAACAGAAAATACACATGTACTGAGCCCTGAGGGACTCCGGTCAACCATATCGGGGTTTAAAGTGTTTAAGTGTTCCATTTAATTAAGGTGGTTTGGGGGAGGGGAGGGCAGGGCAGGGGAGGGGAGGGGGGGGGGGGGGTCAATAACTCGGTATCCTCCCGGGAAGCACAGAGGAGGTCGCTGAGTTCATATTTGGTCAATGATTTAACAGATCACGTGATCCAACACCATGCAGTGAAAGCAGCATCTTCTAATGCAGTGGTTCTCAACCTTTTCAGGCCACGATCCCCAAAATAATCATATTTTAACTGGGTGCTGACAAGCACTAAGAGTTCGAGGCACTCTCTCTCTCTCTCTCTCTCATTTTCAGCATCACTTTGTGATTCAGGCAGAGCTCCCTGAACTCTTACGTTTGAGCACATCTAACACACACACACACACACACACACACACACACACACACACACACACACACACACACACACACACACACACACACACACACACACACACACACACACACACACACACACACACACACACACACACACACACACACACACACACACACACACACACACTAAAAAAGCACTCACTCATGCAAGCACATACGTACTATGTACGCACATTTCCATTTCCACACTCCCTTGACATCCATCCCTCTGTCTGTGTCCTTAGTTGTCCTATATTGTTCACATATATAACAGCTCTCTCTCACGCTCTCCTCTTCCTCCTTCCTCCTCTCTCTCTCTCTCTCTCTCTCTCTCTCTTCCTTCAGTATCAATGTCAATGTTATTAATCAAAAAATGGGACTCAGCATATCTAAGCAGCACCTAAACACACACACGCACGCACGCACGCACACACGCACGCACGCTGAACCTTGTCAACTCAACTATGTTGACATTACAAGGTGTCCTGTAATCTCTCAGAGGGTCTGTCTGTGTTACCTGTCCAACCAACCAGGATTATGGCCGGGTGAAACCACTCAACAGATGGTAGCGTCACTCACACAGACACACACACACGCACGCACGCACGCACGCACGCACGCACGCACGCACGCACGCACGCACGCACGCACGCACGCACACACACGCAGACCTAGCACATTTTTCCTTTCTCTCCAGCATGCACGTGTGCGTGCACAGTACACACATCTTTTTGCAGACATGCAGTCACCTTCCCTATAAACCCACACACTGAATGAGAACGTTTGTCTCACTTTGTCGTACTAAAACTGTGGCACGTACGTACGTAGAACTACGCAAACTCAAAGCCTGACAAGGCATTCTGCTGAGCTCAAATGACGTCTAACTAAACTCAAACTGGACTGCCTGATGCAGTGTTTCCCAAACTGTTTCCTGTCAAAGACCCCCAGATTGGGGAGCCGTTTTCACGACTTCTGTGCTACGGTCTTGTATGATGAAGCAGGACTTTACTTTGCCAAAAAAACGTACAGATCTGAAACTTGGAGATACGAGGTTTCTGCCCGACAGAGACGATATTTTAAGATGGGGGTCCGTGGTCAAATACATATCATTTTGGGGGTCCTCGACATGAAACAGTTTGAGAACCACTGATATAGAAACCTTGAAAGGATTTAGAAGAGGTTTGTAGCCCCAGGTCTTAATGGGTTAATAGCCAACGTATAATATAATTGATAAAGTGGTTCAAATGATCGTGACGCTATATTAACACATTTGGGACCCCCGGGACCCCCTGGGACCCCCTCCCCCCAGGTCACTGTGAGAGCCACTGGTCTAATGAAACTGAAGCAGTTCAATAACAATATGCAGACTCCCAGTCAGTCACAGATAACATCTTAATCAATACTGCATCAACACTCACTGCTTCACGCTTGAAACCCCATATCCCAGCATTCCCGCACTCAGATGGTTAACTTGACCCTTGACCCCAATATGTCAGAGTTGTGTGGTGATTGACAGGCATGGTGGGGGCTGACAGCGAACCCAGACAGAGATGGGGGAGGGGAGGGGAGGGTGAGAGGGAGGGGCGGGGGGGGGGGGTAGATAGTGAGACGAAGAGAATGAACTAACCAAGAAAAGATTAATCTTGGACACAATAAGTAAAGTAAGTATATTTCTAGTAGTTACTTCATTGACACAATTGTATAACACATTGGGTGCAAACAATAATCCATGAATAAAAACTTTAAAAAGGTACAATCAGGGGCGTCAATTGGGTATGGCAGGGGTATGCAGCTGCCATACTCTGGGTCCAGGGGGGAAAATAAAAGTTACTTTTAAATATAAATCCATGAAAGTCTCTTTGTCTATCTGTGCTGGTTGTTGTTAAATTATTAAAACTAGAAGCTCGGCCGCCCGAATCTAGTCGCCGCCCTGGCCAACTCGGGAACAATGTAAATAGGGAATGAATGCCCCGCCCTTTAATGCAAACCCCATTATACCTGTTGTCATAGGATCTGTTTTGACAATCTGTTTGCGTGTGTCCATTTATGCCCATATATGGAGATATCTGTCTGTCTGCGTCCATTTTATGCCCATATATGGAGATGGGCGGCCGAGCGTCTAGTGTAAATAGGGAATGAATGCCCCGCCCTTTAATGCAAACCCCATTATACCTGTTGTCATAGGATCTGTTTTGATCATCTGTTTGCGTGTGTCCATTTATGCCCATATATGGAGATATCTGTCTGTCCACGTCCATTTTATGCCCATATATGGAGATGGGCGGCCGAGCGTCTAGTCGGCGCCCTGGCCAACTCGGGAACAATGTAAATAGGGAATGAATGCCCCGCCCTTTAATGCAAACCCCATTATACCTGTTGTCATAGGATCCATTTTGACCATCTGTTTGCGTGTGTCCATTTATGCCCATATATGGAGATATCTGTCTGTCTACGTCCATTTTATGCCCATATATGGAGATCTCTGTAGGACCCATTTGGCCATCTGTTTGCCTGTGTCCATTTATGCCCATATATGGAGTTATCTGTAGGACCCGTATTGACCATCTGTTTGCCTGTGTCCATTTATACTCATATATGGAGATATCTGTATCTGTCTGTCTGCATCCATTTTATGCCCATATGGAGATCTCTGTATCTGTTTGTCTATGTCCCTTTATGCCCATTATGGAGATCTCTGTATCTGTCTGTGCCTCCGACTGTGTTGCAGACAGTGCCGGTTCCCCCTTTAATGCAAACCCCATTATACCTGTTGTCATAGGACCCGTTTTGACCATCTGTTTGCCTGTGTCAATTTATGCCCATTGACTCATGTGGTGTATGTAATGTCAGAGCCTTTTATGAAGTGATGTCACAATGAGTCAGCGCTTGCGCCGATTTCCTCCGGAACAGCCTGATGTCAACAATCAGCTCCGCATAAGGAGATTCCGAAGACTTAATGAGATGTGTCAGGTGTCTCCATATATGGGTTTCAACATTCAATACGTAACCATACGCAACCTGTCAACTGCCCGTATGACGTGAGAGCAAGTGAGAGCCTTCGTAACTCACCCCTTACTTTACTTACAGAGCGCCCCGGAGTTCCCTAGCCCCTGGGCTCCTTATTCCCCTTTATTATTTAAGTTTAGCGTGAGAGGGAACTGCCCGGGCTTATCCACATTATTCACCTGGTTCTCTTAAAGGCACAGCCCGCTAATTCCCCTGAACCCAACCGCTCTGAAGAGCACACTGAACTTTGCTCACCTCGAAGTGAGAAAGAAAGACTTTAGTTTATGCCACACTCAGAGAGATTTTTTGTTGAGTCATCTAGCGTATGTGATGTCAGAGCCTTTTATAAAGTGATGTCACAATGAGTCAGCGCTTGCTCCGGAACAGCCCGATGTCAGTCATCTCCGCATACGGAGATTCCAAATCTTTCGTGCCGGATCCGAAAAACTGTGTATCGGGTCGGGTCGAGGCCTAGCTAAGAACGTAGGCAAAGGTCTGAGCTGTCTGTGTGTGAAATTTGGAGTCTGTAGCACCAACCATGTGCTGTCAGGGCTCATCCATGCGATTCGGGCCATTCGGATTCGGCGTCCATTGACTTCAATTAGTAGTCAGGACTCCGCATATGGAGATTCCGAACCTTTAGCGTTGGTTCCGGAAAACCGCATATTGGGTCGGGTCGAGGCCTAGCTAAGAACGTAGGCAAAGGTCTGAGCTATCTGCGTGCGAAATTTGGAGTCTGTAGCACCAACCATGTGCTGTCAGGGCTCATCCATGCGATTCGGCCCAATTCGGCCTCGGCTTCAATTAGTAGTCACGAATAACTACAAATGCAAAATTTAACAAAATGGTATATTCCCAGGTTCCGCAGGTCAGCTGCACAGGTGCAATGCATTATTGTTAATTGTGGCACGTTTACTAACATGCCTAGTTTAGTTGCACTTGAACAACTGCCATATCTAGCCCAAGAAACCATAGAAAGGCGCACATGCAAGACACCAGTCATGTTGCCATACCTTAGCTTATACGTACATGTAGCATACATAAAGTTCCTCTGTTAGGGCCAATGTATACTCCACTTTTAGAGCTGAATTTATTTCGGTTTGGGGTGTCACAAAATCAGACTAATTAATGACGGTACCCGCTCCCCCGAACCTCTGAATGACGTCATATTGTAGTTTAGACAGAGCATGCATCGTGCCCACAAAGAGTTCAGATCATCAGTAAACTCACGTCCATATTTCGCTCTGATGTCTTGTGTGAGGGGAAAACACCAGTATGTGCTGTTATCAGTACCAGTCTCACATTGACACATACAGTAAGTACACTGCTCAGGTGGTATGCGACTCCACCTTCCCGTGCACGTGTCACAGATATCATATGCCCCTATATTGACATCAGAGCAAATAGGTACTGAATACTGATACCTGTGATATGTGGCCCACACATCTAGAGTTCAGACTTCTACGTTGCCCCGCACACCGACGTTGCACCGCCAACCAAATGGACCCATAAAGGTCCATTTCGTTCCATTTATATACACTTATAGAGTTATCAACTCTACCCATGGACTGTACTGTGTATCGACAATATCAGGGACTGTGTTTACATGATCAATACTTCTTGATTCCAATCAAGAGATTCCAACCCAACAGATTACACCGGACGCTAAGCAAAAGTAATCCTCCTTTGAGTGAATTGGAAGGGAAAATTATGATCAGACCGGATCTGAATATCGTCTTACAATCGGCACGCTTACAGTAAATGAGAGATGTTATAGATAGATCTGTCGTTCGTCACATTAATCAAATATTCCTGGTCTATGTAAACAAAGCGGCTTGCGTGTCTCTGTCAGTATGCGTGCAGCACTGACTGGCCGTCTGCTCAGATATATCTAAAGACCATGTCTCCGGTCTACTCCGTCTCAAATTGAGCCAAGGGCGGAGAAAGTGGGTCAGGGGCTAATAATGACCCTGGGTCCCCCCCACTAACAATAACAACAACTTCCCTCATCTCGTAGAGATAATACTGTGTGTGTGTGTGTGTGTGTGTGTGTGTGTGTGTGTGTGTGTGTGTGTGTGTGTGTGTGTGTGTGTGTGTGTGTGTGTGTGTGTGTGTGTGTGTGTGTGTGTGTGTGTGGTCGGTAACCCCCCCACCCCCGCACTGTGAGCCCGGACCACCTAAAGACACACAGGAGGACCCAGGACGGTGGGTTTGGGGATGGCCTGGAGGCTCGCTCTGATCCCGGCTTTTATCTCCGGTTTGTTGAGGTTCTCAGGCAGCAGCTATAGGAGCAACACCAATCCAAACTGACTACACTACACTATGTCGTCGATATGGACGGAACTAAAATAATCTGTGGCCTTGTTTGTATAACGTTGCTGTCAGAAAACCTCTTCTCTCTGTAGTCGTTCTAACCTGACGGAGCAGATAGTCTGGGAACTGATTGAGCCAAGGAGTTTCTGCAGGCTCAAGGCAGGATGATACCAACGGTGGAACGTAATTGAGTGCGGTTTCTCAAGTACTTTACTTGAGTAGTGGTTTAACCAACTTATACGTTATTATTACCTACTCTGGAACAATGCAAGTCACGAATGATGCAAGTTGAGAATGGAGTCCTAGATATACAGTACGGTAATAAAGAAATGGCAGCAAATGGGGGTCCGTGGGGCCTAATGCAGGGGTCTTCAACAGGCCCTAGGGGGTCCTCAGAGTTACTACAGGAGTTCCTCAGAGTTACTACAGGAGGTCCTCCAGGTCTTTGCGTGATAGAAACCTTTTTTTCTCCTTTTTTATACACTTTAACCCTAGCATCCATATTATTCGGAGAACTTTAGCCAAAAATAGCAGATCTACAGCTTGTAGATCAGTTATTTAAGGGGTTTGGTGTAGAGGGGAAATAGAGCAGACTAAGTACAGAGTGAAAGGTCAAGTTTATTAAAGGACAACTTTGTTTTTTTACAACAAGGGTTCACATTTTAGATTGTAATTAGAGGAAAGTAAAAGTGAGTGTTAAAGTGTTTTCATTTGCTTCGTTTTATTGTTTTATCGAATTTACCGTGCTAAAATGTGGGGCATGTGTACGCATGGGGGCATGCGTACAAGTGGCTAAATATGTCTTTTTAGACACAATAAGCCAGCAGTTTCTTTATTGCTATTTACAGCAACACTTCTAGCCTCCATAAGTCACATCCAACCATGAAAGGTTGTGTTGTATCTTGGGAATGGGCTTATTCTGTGTAAAATTACATATTTAGCCACTTGTACACATGCCCCCAACCACTGAAATAAGAATCTCTAAAAAAATAGAAAGAAGTAAATGAAATCAATTTAACACTCATCTTTTATATTCTTTAATTACAATCTAAAATATGAACCCTTGTTGTAAAAAACTAAAGTTGTCCTTTAAGTATTGAGGGTTCAAGTGGTTAATATCTGAAAACACAAATTGACATTAATCCAAAATACACTGATGATCGTGCTGTCAAACGATGAAACTATATGGAATCTATGAAAAGGTTGTGGGGGTCCCTGCTTCATCTCTCGCTCAACTAAGGGGTCCTTGGCCTGAAAACTTTGAAGACCCCTGGCCTAATGCATATCAAACTGGGGGTCCTGGAAATGCAAAAAAAAAAAAAAAAAACAACCCATTTAATGCAACCAAAGTGGTCTTGGTTAAAACTTGCTCCAACTCCACCACTATCTCTCATCTGGTACGAGGAGATAAGTGCCACTTCCTGCAAGTTGTGGATATCTCGTTTCGGAACGGACGTTTTCTCTTTTCTTATTTTAGAGGAAGACACAGGGGGCCTGAAAGTTGAGCACGGAGGGCCAGGGATGTGTTAGTGTGTGTGTGTGTGTGTGTGTGTGTGTGTGTGTGTGTGTGTGTGTGTGTGTGTGTGTGTGTGTGTGTGTGTGTTACTATTGTGAGGACCATTTTCCTGCTCCTCACAAGAGGAGAAGATTGTTTTTTATAGCCCGGGCCGCTGGCCTTGCGGTCTGGGCACCTATAGGCTGCAATGCAGACTTGGCGGCGTGTCGCGGGTTCAAGTCCCGATCCTGATGACCTTTTGCTGCGTGTCACTCCCCGTCTCTCTCTCTCCCCCCATGTCCATCTACTGTCTGATAGACTATCAATAAAGGCCGATTTCTAAGTTAGGCGTACAATTAGGTAAAGATTCAGTTTGGGGTTGGGGTTGGGGGATTAGATTAGGCATAGGTTTAGGGATTGGTGTTACGCTACAGTTATGCCTGATTATATACGTAATTTTGTGCATAGGTGTCGCGTACCAAATAAAGACATGTTATTGCTATACAGAAGATTTGAGAGGTACATGTACACGTTGTGAGCTTTTAGATCAACAATGTTCAGTGTGCGTGAAAAAAACCCTAAAAAGTGACATTTATCGTCTCTTTCAGGTGGAAGCCTCATACGTATGTACGTCCAAAACTGTTACTTTTCAGGATTCATCACAAATTTTTGTTTTTCTTCTTGTATTTCCTACTTGAGAGGACTCAAGTAGGAAATATAAGAAGAAAAACAAGAATGTGTGTGTGTGTGCGTGTGCGTGTGCGTGTGCGTGTGCGTGCGCGCGCGCGTGTGTGTGTGTGTGTGTGTGTGTGTGTGGCGGGGCGTGGGGCTATGGTATGGACGGGGGCAGATGGAGGCCTGAGAGTGCAGGAGGAGACAATAGCTAATGGAGGAGAAGGAAACGCAGGGGGTCATGGGAGTGCAGATGACATGCTGATAGCGGAGCCCCACGGCTGCTTAAAGAGCACTTAGCGCTATACGCTCGCTCCACACGTACACAACCACCAGAGCCTGGCTTGTTCAAATAATAAGCATTTTAGCAGCAAAATCCTCGAGGACCAGCCAGCGACCGACCGTTTCCTTCCTGCTTGCATGGAGTTTTTTTTTTCTTCTTCTCCTCTGGTGGGTTTAGGGTTGCGGAGGCCACACACAAGAATGTACGGACAATGCACAAATATGCGTTCCCACGGGCGCGGACATGCGCACGCAAGCGCGCACACACTCACACACATAATTACATAGACATGTTTTTACGGTGTATGTGTAATATACACATACGTAGATGAACACCCACTTATACAAAAAAACAAACACACACACACATCCACACATATAAACAGGATGGACACACTGTGAGCTATAGTTTACATGATGGTTTTTACAAGCTAGCCTAGCGTTCCTTTCACTTTATAGTATATAGTGTCAACATTGCTTTCTTGGAACCAAACGGACCTTAGCAATTTATTCAAGTGGAACTAGAAAGATGCAATTGGAAATTGCAAATGTGGTTGCCGTGATGCGAGTCACACTTGCAAATTAATTCCCTCTTTAACTCATACCTCGCGATCCCCGTAGAGACCGTAGATTTCCCGCTGTACCGCGCTGCCATGCCCGTAGAGCCCGCAAAGTTTAATTAGCTTTAATCATTATGAAAGGATTAAAAGTATTAGCGCAGATTTTCGCTGATTCTGGCTCTTTAGGCCCGCCCCCCTAACTGTATCCGGTCATTTCCGGTCTGGACCGGATCCAGCTTTCCGTATCCAGTCTGAGCCTGGGCCATAGTCCCGCCTCCATTGGTTTACTGTGTAACAGAAGTGGAAGCTACTGGGCGATGGAACGCTCGTTTTTCAATCGGTTTTTTGCGTTTGGAAACTTTGATCCAGTCTCTACACGCCTGGATTATGATCCCCGCACATATCGTGCGTTTTGTGCGCGAACGTGTCCACGTGTTACCATAGCGCACAGTTGGCTTTTTTCAATGCTTTTTCATGTAAACACTGGCTGATAAGCAGAGATACAGCGTGGCAACGGATATGTCTTTTTCAATGGGGTTTTTTGTATTCGAAAGCTTGTCACCGAGTCTACACGTCTACTAGATGAGTCGCGCACAGATTGTGCACGATGCGTGCGCGTGCCCACGTTAAAAGGTAAGGACAATTTGGCAGCTGCTTACTACAGCTATGTTTAAAATGGCAGAGAAAAAGTTAATACCATTTGAATTTTCCCCATTCAAGTCAATGGGGAAAATACAGGAATGGCCATTTAGAGATCTAGTTGGTCTAGTTGAGACCCCTGATCAACGAAGCATATAGTGCAGGGGTCTTCAACAGGGGGTCCAGGACCCCTAGGGGGTCCCCAGAGTTACTACAGGGGGTCCGCCAAATCTTTGAGAGATAGAAACTTTTTTTTCTCCTTTTTTATATTAACCAATTGAACCCACAAATGGACAAATGGACTGATGATTGTGCTGTCAAACAATGAAACTATATGGAATCTATGAACAGGTTGTGGGGGTCCCTGCTTCATCTCTCTCTCAACTAAGGGGTCCTTGGCCTGAAAACGTTGAAGACCCGTGCTTTTAAGTAGTTAAAGCTGCAATGCATAACCTTTATGACCTACACAGGATTTGAACCCTGGTCTCTCGCCCCATTTTTTGAGCGGTGGTCACACCGTCTCCATAGCGTGGCCGTGTGTGTAGGTATGTTTGTTTGTTTGTTTGTATGTGGGTCTGTATGTAGCCTCAAGCCTGTGGTGTAGTACCTTTTCTGACCACACATGTTAAGGGAGGGGCGCTGTTGTTCAGGCCAGGCCACACACACACACACACACACACACACACACACACACACACACACACACACACACACACACACACACACACACACGGGGGGGGGGGGGAGAACCACCGCTCAGTTCACACGGGTGTGATTTTTCCACTATAGTCCAAAAGGACCATGACCATTTGGCCAGGCTTTATGAGCTTCAAGCAGGGGTGTCGCACCAAATTCTGGGCCCTGGGTACAAGGATTCACTCACATTTTGTGCTTTACCTATTGAAAAATCGCAGATATACAAGCTCACAGCGAGCTTGTAGATCTACTATTTTTGAAAAATCGTGAAACTGTGTGCAAGTCTTTGAATATTTCAAATAATTTGAAAAGCCTATGTTTCTATGTCATTGGTGCTCAAACCTTTTCATGTGAAGGACCCCCAAATGTTCGCAAATGTACAAATGTACAAATGTTCGCTTAAAAAATTACATATATTCAAAGATTTGCACACATTTCACGATTTTTCAAAAATAGCAGATCTACAAGCTCGCAGTATATCTGCTATTTTTCAATAGCTAAAGTATAAAATAATTAAGGCCCCTCCACCTTGGGCCCTGGTAACTCAGTCCCACTCCCCCCCCCCCCCCCCCCTTGTGACGCCACTGGCTTCAGGCAGGGATATACCAGTAGGTGTCCTTCTTGAGGGGTTACCAAACTGTAGGTCAAGTAAATGTGCATGTACAATCACCTTTGAAATTGCACTTGAGTACATTACTTGAGTAATTGTACTTAATTACATTCCCGCCTATACAGTATATATACAGTATATGGACGCAAAGCCTCTGGAGAGGAGATTGCAAACGATATATAGAGCTGGAATTCACATTAACATTCATGTGCGTATGTATGTGGGTGCACACCCACGCACGCACACACACACACACACACACACACACACACACACACACACACACACACACACACACACACACACACACACACACACACACACACACACACACACACACACACACACACACACACACACACACACACACACACACGCAAACGGGTGCATTCTTATGTGTGTACTGTGTATATAAGCCAACAATAAAAACAGACGTTCAGATGGACCAACCAATTTGTATTTGGTACTGTATATGCGCAGTGGGTGAACGTATGTTTATATGTATTTTTGGCACATTTAAGTTCACAAAGAAGGATACACTCAGAGTTGACCACTGAAGCACTTTACTGTACATCATTAAACCAATACTTAGTTGACCAGGGTCGCCTCTGTGCTTGGTCTGCTCTTTTTCCCCCCTCTAGCCTACTAGACCAAATCTCTCTGCTGAGAACAGCTCATGTACAAGGTCACAACGTGACCGTGGCTATTTCCAGGCCAATGTTATGACCCCAGAATAGGGATGCTGGAGTAGCGTTCAAGTGCAGCTACCTGTAAAATTAAGCAGGCCTTCTCGTCTTACAGTCCACCTTTCTGATGACATGGACTGTGTGTGTGTGTGTGTGTGTGTGTGTGTGTGTGTGTGTGTGTGTGTGTGTGTGTGTGTGTGTGTGTGTGTGTGTGTGTGAGGGGGGACATGGACCAAGTCAACTACCACTGAATCTGCAGACTCCGAAAGTGCTGCCACATACTAAATATCGGCTAGATGCACGCACGCACTCAGACACTCACGCAAGCACGCACACACAGTAATCAGTCTCTCAGACTCACTTCCTAAGCAATGTGTTAATGGGAGGACCTCCTAGTAGCAGCATGCACGCACGGACATGCGCGCGCGCGCGCGCACGCACGCACGCACGCACGCACGCACGCACGCACGCACGCACGCACGCACGCACGCACGCACGCACGCACGCACGCACGCACGCACGCACGCACGCACGCACGCACGCACGCACGCACGCACGCACGCACGCACGCACGCACGCACGCACGCACGCACGCACGCACGCACGCACGCACGCACGCACACACACACACACACACACACACACACACACACACACACACACACACACACACACACACACACACACACACACACACACACACACACACACACACACACACACACACACACACACACACACACACACACACACACACACACACACACACACACACACACACACACACACACACACACAAGGATACCACAGGGACCATGCTCATTAAAGTATAAAGGTTTTATAGAATGTTTAACTCCTTCTCTGTGTGAGCTGTTTTAAATGTACTGCTTCATAATCACTGGGAGGTTCCTCACACGCACGCACGTATAGGCACGCACACACATAGACGCACAATTTACAATGTTGGCATTTAGCAGACGTTCTTATCCAGACAGAGCGACTTCCAATAAGCACATAAATCAAATGCAGAGAGACAGTGTTGTACGCCTCAGTAAACTATAGCATCGCAGGTAAGCCAGCATCAGTCTAAAAGACAACACTGTCAAAAGCATTATCTATACATTGAAACTATAAGGATACAAGGAAAACTTATGAGCCAAATAGCATGGTATCTAAATTAAAATATAACATTGTGGTCAAGAAAAACACAAGCCAAGTACGTAAGTAACAACAGCATGAGAACAAATGACCATACGGTGTGTAATGGACACAGACAGACTGACAGACAGACACCCATATCGTCCAGAACTGTTACTTTTCAGGATTCAATTTAAAAAATAGCAAAAGCTGCAGATCGGCATGCAAAGTCACGTCGCGCCGCTTTTCGAGCACACAGAACTGCTAATTTTGATGCTTTCGTGCGACGCTGTAGTGTGATCAAGTAGGGTTTAAATTTACCAAAAAAAACACGAAAGAGGTTTGAGACAGACAGACATACATATGCAGAGGTTTTCAGATTACATGGTGTCTGACTGCTGCTGCAGTCATGAACCCAGTGACCCCCCTCCACTCTAGCATATTGAAATATACAGTGCTGCACACATACATACATACTAGGGGTGTAACGATACATTTTAATAGCGATTCGATACATATCACGATACATGGTTGACGATACGATACATGGACGATATTGGTTCATACATGGCGATACGATACGATTCGATTCAACGATTTAAAATCGATACAGTTCTTTACCATAGTCTGAAAAATGCTAAATACAATGCACAAGTAGATAGTTTCGATAAAATCGATTCTTTGCATTGCCGATTCGATACGATACAAAATAAAACGATGCGATTCGATTTTAGCTGTTTTCATTTCGTTATACCTCGGTTTTTTTAAGTTAAAAACGATATTTTGATGCAGTTACACTGGGTGAAAAGAGAGATTATCTGACATATACTGGTAGAGTATATGACAGTTTATTTACAGGTATACTGGGCATATACCCACATTATTGGGTATATACTTTTTGAGAGATATTCTGGCATATTCCTCTGTATTCAGTGATAATAGGTGATATACTGCCCCCAGCTAGACAAAGGCACACCAGGGGGTCTGGTTCATTCCTTTGACCTACAAATTGACTATTTGTTTAAAGAAAGGGGAGGAGGGCAAACAGCCCCCCTCCCAAAAAGAAAATGTTTAGTTTGCCTTGTATATCCCAAGTATAAAGTAGGGCTTAATTTGCCTTATCTCACATTTTCAATTAATTACACTGTTGTAAAAAGTAGAAACTTGCAATCTCATGTACTATGACATTCAATGATGACTAATTAGAAACAGTTGCATGATACAATACGTCTTTATTTTTGAACATCATAAGAGATACAGTAGAGTATTGTACAGTATTGTATAGTACAGGAATGGCATGCAAATTGACTGGAACCTCATTTAGTCTAAGTCAGGGGTCTTCAACGTTCTTCGTGCCTATAAATGCCTTCTCACACACACACACACACACACACACACACACACACACACACACACACACACACACACACACACACACACACACACACACACACACACACACACACACACACACACACACACACACACACACACTGTCTCTCTACTTCTCCAAAGGCACATTTTAGTTTTTGTTCGTTTTGAATGTATCTACTGATATCCTAAGTATAAAGTATAGGGCTTAATTTGTTAATCTAAGTAAGTACCTGGCTGGCTAGCTGGCTATTTGAAAATACAAACTACAATTCAAACCTTATGAGTTTTACATTCAAAAGTATTGTCATCAAAATGTACTTAAAGTACCAAAAGTAAAAGTAGGGCTACACAATGTTTGAAAATAGCAGCTTGTAGATCATCTATTTTCAAATAGCCACTCTCTCAGTGGAGTGGAGTTGTGCAGTGGCTCATATTTATGCATTCCTGGTTTAAATGAGTTAAAATGTTCATATACAGTACTGTTCTGTTTTAGTTGTGCTGCAGTTTTTTGGATCAATAAACACAATTTACCTGAGATTGTTGCTTATTTCTTCTAATTCTATGTCACACAGTGCAACACATTTTGAGCTTGTAGATCTGCTATTTTTTTTATAGGCCTACAATAGTATACAATATAAGTATACAATAATATACAATATATATAATATATAATGGACCCCCCTCCCCCCCACAATGTGGAAGTGGGGGGTGCCCCCCCCCCCCCCCAATAAAAGCAGCCCCCCCCCCAAAAGTAGAGGGGGGGAGGGTGCCCCCACGAATAAAAGCCCCCCCACACCACCCACAGATGACAGCCAATCACAGCTGGCTTAGTGCACATGCTCAGTGAAAATGCAGGTATAGGGAGGGGGAAAAATTCCCTCCCACCAGTGAGAAATCCTGGGACTTCTGAGGTGTGATTTCTGACAGCAGCCACAGCAGGGGTTCACGAATACTTAAGTAGTGGTACAAAACGGCTATATACCGAACTGAATACTCCTGATTATCTGGCTGAATATCTCATGTTTATGCCGGTTTATTTACTGAATATACCTGTCATAGAATGTAGTATACCGGTCCGATAATCTCTCTTTTCACCCAGTGTTACTATTCGTTACACACCTAATACATACAGTACCACATGCTGAGAGGAACCCAGATTAGCCAAAGTCCCCCCCCCCCCCCAAAGATTAGACCCAAAAGAGAGATGTTTGCGGGACCCAAAGTAGTGAAAATAGTAGATGTACAAGCTTGCAATGCGGCGCCAAGCAACGCGTTGCGAGCTTGTAGATCTGCTTCACTACTTCTTAATTCTTCTTCTTTTTTATTCATGGAATTTCTTTAAATTTTTTGCTTTAAAATGTATAAATTATTTTTGAGCGGCGCTAACCGCTCCTATGTTTGACTGTCTGTCTGTGTGTAGGTCCCTATGTCCCTATGTAGGGACATGTATGTGTCCCTATGTGTAGGCAGTACCAACAGCTGTATAGAAAGTATGCAGAGACCGACATCACCACAGCTGATGTGAACGGCCCACACAAGGAGATATGCATGTGTCGTGTTTGATATATATACAGTATATATATATATTATGTGTCTATATATATTTAAAAAAATTAAATATTTAAAATATGTATATAATATATAATATATTATATTATATTTTTTGTGTGAAATAAATATATATATATATATATTTATGTATGTAGGAAAAGAAGATGAGATTTTTTATCTAGTCGTGACCAATGGGTCCTGACCCACTGTTTGGGAAACATGCACTAACTTGTATTAGAATATTTGCGAGTACATACAATTCATAGAAATGAGTGCTTTCCAATAAAGTGAAAACTGTGGTGGATTATATGATTTAATATTTTTGTCCTAATCCCACACAGTGGAAGCAGACTGTTAGACTACAGTATGTCACTGTGTCAGTGGGGTTCTGGTTCATACATGGGTCATTGGCTGGACGTGAGCTACTCTCAGAAACCAGCTGCTAAGTGTCTTTTAGCACGTTCTTTTTCTTCTTTTCTGTGTGTGTGTGTGTGTGTGTGCGTGCGTGCGTGCGTGTGGTGACCATAATTATCGTTGCTGTCTTGGGTGGAAACCTTATATGTCCAATAAGTTTCAGGAAATGAAAAAAAGAAGAAACTAACTAATGTAGTTATTATTTTAAACACTTTCTAAAGTTTTACACCAATGGCTCATCTGCAAACTCACCAGGCGTGGCATCAGCTTTTACGGTAGATTGGCTATTATCGCTGATGTGTACTCATTTATGAAAGAAAAATATACTAATACATAAAAAGTTGGAGATACAAGGTTTCTGCCCGACAGCTACTATAATAACGCTGGATGAAATATTTCGACTGAAATAAATACAGAACTACACACTTCTTCTCCTAAGACTCAAGATGAAAGTGTTCCACTTTCTGTTGGTCAAGCACTCTCTCTGCACGCTCCCCGGAGTGGAGTGTATTTATATTTTGCAGGCCACTTGATTTCCAAAAATGTTTCAGATTCAAAGATTTATGCGGCCACGGCCAGAACGCTGTGTCCTGTCCAGCACCGGGCCTGGCCCGTACAAACTGTCCTGAGGTTAAGGATGGACTGTAAAACGCACAGATCTGGGGCAAAAATGCGGCGTTTGACATAGTTTTTACAACTCTGACATCTTACATAACGTGATTTCCACTCTGGAAAAGTAGCAGCAGTAGTGGGCTATTTGGCAGAGAACTTGTTCTCTCCTGTAGCTCCCTTAGGCTGGGTTCCGTCCCATCTTTCCTTCTATCGTTCTACAAAGACAACAGACTGCTTCTCTCACCTTCTTAGTCCCGCTAGCAGGGGCCTCTAAAGAGATAAGGTCATCTCTAAAGAGATAACCTTTTGAATTTGAAGGACCCCCAGTGACCGTTACCTTTTAAAAAGGTAATGCAAGACTATAGCCAGTAGAAGGGCCCGACAAGCTCAATGCTTCATCCAAAATACCCTCACTACGAAAAAACATATATAAGCGACTTGATGGGACAAATCTGACCAAAACGACAAAAGCGTGACGTGACGAGGGATCCCCTGCACATCATTCGACGCCGTATCGGTCACTTCTGCATTCCTGTTGCCCTATCCCCTTTTCGGGGCACTTATTGGACAGTGCTGCAGTTGCAAGCATGTGAATCACTGGAACAAAATGTATTTTACCTTGTATGTTATTGTGTCCAACATCCAAAAGTATACAATGAATTGAACAGAACTATGTTACCCCACGGCCAACCATTTAAAATCCTGTGTTCATTTAACTCTGAGAGTATCCAATTTTTATAAATCTTATACATTTAAAAAACTTGAAATGGGACATTCTGCATAATGAGTACGTTCTACTTTAAAGGGGTACTGTCACCTAAAGGGGTACTGTCATTTTAAAAAGTAATCTTAAAATATGAGTTAATATTTTTATGATGTCATTGTGGGAATGTGCAATTATAAGCCAATCAAATTAATTGACTGTAACTTAGACTACTTCTGTACTGGTCAGCTGTTGTTGAGGAGCGAGGGGCAGATCACACTGTGACATGAGTTTCAGACTATTTCAGACCGTTTTCAGAGAGACCACGTGACCTACTGTATCATACTATTATAATTTCGGGGCATGTCAGCGGGCCTTTAGGTACATTCTGATACCAATACTTTTGTACTTTTGTATGAGTACATTTTGAATTCTCCACTTTTACTTGTAACAGGGTAATTCTACATTGCAGCATTGATACTTTTACTTTCTAGTACAGCAGTCACAACTGCCACCAGGCAGAGAGGCTTACTGGTAGTGTCAAGGGCAAGACATCCGCTTCCATCCGACTTGCTATCAGACTGCATGACCAGTGCCTGTCACCAGGCTGGCCTTGTGTGGACTGACTGTACCTGTGAAAGATAACCTTGTGGACTATGTAGTTGAACTTGACAAATAATGTTATCGCATGTACAGCCCACTGTCATTCTTTCACACCTTAATGTCTAATCTCATGTATGTACATAGCTGCTGTACAGATGTGGCGTTTCAACTCTTCACTATTTACTGCTCTTTTTCTGATTTTTTTCCACAGGTTTCTTTCCCTGTTTTACCTTTCTAATTTTTATGGAGAATGAAGCGTATTTTTGCAGAAACTCACAAATGGCAAAAAAGCAGAATTCACCATCATAGGTACATTTAAACTCTGAAGCCAAAGAAGGTCATAAAAATAGCAAAAATAGCTGACCTACAAGCTCAATGTTCTGCAAATCCCCTGAAAATCTACTGTAGAGATGGAGATGTAAGTCGTTGACACCAAAAACTGAAAACTGCAGTGTGCCGCCGATTTGCAGACAGCACAAACACAGCGTCTCTCCGCTCACACCAGTGTGTACAACATCCAAGGTTAAAAATAGTCCTGTGTCTGTCAGAGGTGTTGGTGTGTGGCAGAATAGAGGGATTTCATTTCAGATTGTCAGATCAATGAGAACTGGGCTAAGCTGCTACGCTTTGATAAAACTAAACGCAGGCTTCTGTTACTGCTACTGCTGCAGAGAAACAAATTACAATTGAACATTAATCCTCTCCTCTGTCTGTCCAGGGATCATAATATTATTATTACATTTTCCCGCAGCGGAGATTTTATGTCAATCATAGAAGTGTTGGACGCACTCACGCACGCACGCACGCACGCACGCACGCACGCACGCACGCAAGTAATCAGTCTCAGACTCACTATGCAATGTGTTCATCGCAGGACCTTCTAGCAGCAGCATGTGTACGCACGCACGCACAAACGCACGCAGTGCCACGCAAGCATGCACACACGCACGCACGCACCACCACCCACCCACCCCTGGGAACACAAAGAACTATGGCAAAAAACTCCGTTCCAAGTAATGAGTTCATTGATAAATAAATCCCACAGCCAGATTAGCTGACAACCCATCGATAAATAAATACCACAGTGTAGCTGAGTGGGCAGAGAGAGAGAGAGAGAGAGAGAGAGAGAGAGAGAGAGAGAGAGAGAGAGAGAGAGAGAGAGAGAGAGAGAGAGGGATGGAGGTCTGGGAATCAGATGGTCCCTGGTTCGTGTCCCGGCCCCTGGTCTACGTGTGGAAGTGTCCCATGAGCAAGACACTTAACCCCTCGACTGCTCCAGTCCTGGAGAGGCGCTACGGCCGTATAGCGCCCGCTGATCCTGATACTTCAAATACACAGAACACATCACTGTACTGTATGTATCGTATGTCCAAAATGCCAAAACTGTTACTTTTCAAAATAAAAAAACGTACAAAAGTAGATTAGTTTCGAGCTTGTAGAACGGCTACTTTTTGCTACTTTTGTGTGACGCTGTAGTATGATCCTGTAGGGCATTCGTTTACGAAAAACACCAACAAGTATAAGATGGAGATAACACCAGTATGATCATCACGGTGTGATTTACTGTACAAACCTCAAATCAATCCCCCAGTTCTAGGCAACACAGAAGGGGGCGAACCTTTTTTTTTATTTCCACACAACTCTCCTAAGGTCTAATGACATAGTTCAATATTGAACATGGGTGTGTGTTTTTTTAATAAAGTTGTTTCCTTTGTTCTGTTCATGTAAAGTGACTTTGAGCGCAGAGAAAAGCACTATATAAATTGTATGTATTAATATTATTATTATTACCTCAAACCTTTTCTTGAGTAAATGTATTTAGGTACTTCCCAGCGCTGGGCACACAGATCAGTGTGACTGTGACGCTCACGCCTGTGAGAGGAATTCTCTTATCTGGCCGGCGGCGAGGAGCAGAACACAGACAGAAATGCCAGCTATGTGACCACAGATATGTGTCCATATCGCTGTTGTCGGGCAGAAAAACCTCGTATCTCTAAGTTTCAAATGTGTACGTTTCTTTGTAACGTAAAGCCCTGCTTCAAGACTGTCCCGCAAAACTAGTGAAAATAGCAGATCTACGCGCACACAACGCCTCGTGACGCGAGGCGTTGTGTCACTTGTGTGCGCGTAGATCGGCTATTTTCACTATTTTAAACGTGTTAAATGTGTTTTATCATAAATTGACGCACTTATACTTGAGCACGCTACAGCGTCACGCGAAAGCACCAAAAAAGTAGCACACTTTTTGGAGCTCGTCTGTCTGAATTTGGAATGCTGAAAAGTGACAGTTTTGGACATATGAGGTTTACATCCCGGCAGAGACGAAATCATATCCCCTCTGGAACCACCAACAGACCACACACACACACACACACACACACACACACACACACACACACACACACACACACACACACACTGTCACGGCCCCTTGGCCTGGCCTTAGGGCCTGTGTTAGCCTATGCATGGGGGAACTCTGTACTTCTGCTTCTCCCCACAGAGCCATGGGTGTCGGCCAATGAGGTGGCTGATTGGGGCATTGGGAGCACCTGGCCAGTACTCCTTGGAGCCCTATAAAGCCACCATGGCACCCTCATTCTCTCTCTCCCTCTCATGACGACAGCACCTATTGTTTTACCTTATGCTTAGTTTATACACCTTACAACACCCCACACTACACTCGCCACACATCCATACATTGCTGACACCACTGATTACTGATTTACACACCTCAAACTCTTTGTACATATTATTTATACCATATGTTAATAAATCATTGTTATTTAAAAGCCACTGCCTCGTGTCCTCCTCGATTTGTCATGGCCTAAGAGCCAGGTTGTGACAAATTGGGGGCTCGCGCCGTTCGTGAAAAGTTGGAACTCGGGTTGGCCGTGACATTTGTGACAGGTAAAGTAATCTTCCTGTTTTGTTTGGTGCTTTTTGGCATTTTTAGTCACGGCATTAGGAGGAGGCGCTTGGTAGTGGTCGTTTGATTTATTTGAGTTAACAATTTGGTTTTGAATAAGTTGAGTTTGAGTTTGTTTGAGTTATTTAAGGATAAGTAATCTAAGTAAAAGTAATCTAAGTAATTGTTTGGGTAAATACAATTATTTTGGTTTTCTTTTTTTGGTTTTTGGTTTGTGCTGTCTATCAGTTACCGTGTGGTAATTGGGACAGGTGGGGCAGGTGTGTCTGGTACAGTCTGAGGGGCGGTACTCCCCACCCATGTAGGTCAGAGGTGTTACCCGCAGGGGGACGCACTGTTTTTTTTGTTTACATATTGTATTTTGTTAGACTCGGTCCCACACAAGATGGGATTGGGTGGTGACCACCGAGATTGCCATGGAGGTGTGGTTACTCGGGAGGCCCACTGAAGACCTAGGGCAAGTTGTGTTAGTTTAGTTGGTTTAGGCAGTTGAGGTAGGGGGAGTGCCGCTCCTGTAGGCGCACCTGTCTCACCTGTCCTAACGAGACAGAGGGGGAGCATTTGTTCCAGTTTGGAATTTGTTTTTCTATTATTAACAAATAGTAATTTGCTCTTTAAAAAATAACTACACAATACCTTGAAAATAAGTAAGTCACATTCTTTTTGTTGTCTTTTGACCAGTTTGAACTTTGAAAATGTCTCAGATTGAGGACTTTGTTGCATCTCCATGTGAAGGAACCTTAGATGATTTCACTAAGGACCAGCTACTGGGAGTAGCTGATCACTTTAAGATTGAAATTACAGACAGAAGGTTAAAGGAGCGTGTAAAGTCTATTTTGATCGCTAACTTAAAGGACAAGGGGATTCTTGAAGACTCTGTAGTTGAGGAAGAGGATGAGGAAACATTAACTGAACCAGTGACCGTGCCTAAAATGCCCACTATGCAATTTACTTTTGAGCAACAGAAAGAGTTGCTTTTGTTGCAGGCAGAGGGGAGGAATAATCAGTTGGAGAAAGAGTTACAGGTAGGGAGGCTAAAAGTAGAGCAGTCTAGACTGGAGATTGAACGTGCAAAGCTTGAGCTAATAAAAGAAGGTAAACTCACTGCTGGGGATTTATCTGGTGGTAGGGCAACGCCCTCGGGATCTCAAACTCACGATTTTGACATTTTCAGTAACTTGCGCCTTGTGCCCAAGTTTAACGAAAAGGACCCGGAGACTTTCTTTTCCATGTTTGAACGTGTAGCTGATGTACGTAAATGGCCAGAGTCTGCCCGCACGTTAATGCTGCAATGTGTATTAACAGGCAAGGCACAGGAGGCCTACTCATGTCTAAGTCCTGCTGACAGTCAGAAATACCAAGTGGTTAAGTCTACAGTATTGAAGGCCTTTGAACTTGTTCCTGAAGCCTATCGCCAACGTTTTCGGACGTGGCGAAAAATTGAGAACAAGACTCACCTAGAGTTTGCACGCGATTTGTCATGCTATTTCGCCCGCTGGTGTGCCGCCTTGGAAGTTAAGGACTTTGAAGGGTTGTGTGACCTTATAGTCCTCGAACAGTTCAAGAACACATTGCCTGAACATATTGCCACTTACATCAGTGATCGAAAGGTGAAAACTGCTGCTGAAGCTGCTGCTTTGGCAGATGAATATGTGTTGACACACAGGCGCTCTTCTGGGGAGCGACGCTCCTTTGTCCAGTCCCGTGCTGGCAATGAGAGTGTCGAAATGGGCTCTCCAGGTAGTTCAGGCATGGCGGTTACACCGGAGGCGAACCCTGGTCATGGCACGCGTGAGGAGAAAGTATGTAACTTCTGTCATAGGAAAGGCCATTGGAAAGTTGACTGTTACGCTCTAAAAGCAAAGACTATGTCTACCTCTCCCTCTGCGAAAGGTGCGGCTATGGCTGTGCCTGCGCCAAGCTTGGAGGAGGTACAGGTTAAGGGAGTCAAAGGGTCAAAATGTGGAATATCAAAATGTCAAAATCTTGAGGTTGATGCGTCCTACAGGCCGTTCATCAGTGCAGGTTTTGTGTCACTTGTAGGAAGTAATGTTAAAGTGCCAGTAAATATACTACGTGACACAGCAGCACACGATACATTTATTGAGGCATCAGTGTTACCATTTACTAAGGAGAGTGCTACAGGGTCCTCTATTCCTGTGTTGGGGATGGGTTTAACTGTCCTCGATGTTCCTGTTCACAACATCATGCTCTATTCCAATCTCTTCCAGGGTCTGACAGGTGTGGCTGTGCGTCCCGCTTTACCTGTGGCAGGGGTGAATGTGATCTTGGGTAATGGGTTGGCTGGTGCACGTGTGTGGACGGATGTGCCACCACCTTTAGTAGTGGACGAGGTGCCTTTGCTAAAACCTGAGGAGAGTGAAACCGAGGTTCCTGATGTGGTCACAGCTGATGCAGTGACGCATGCCATGTTCTGTGGTAATTCTGAAGCAATTGAGTGTGACCTTGGGAAGAAACAGAATTTGGGTTCAGGAGCAATGTTTTCCTTATCTGAAAGAATTCCTGCAATTGCCAAACCTTTTGAACATTTGTTCATTGATTGTGGGGGCCTACTCCCTCGCTTGAAATCCGGTACAGTTTATTTTCTCACTGTAATGTGTTTACTATGGTTAATACTCTCAACCAGTGAGGTTGCACAGCAAAGCGCTGGGTTTAGTCGAACGTCTCCAAACGAACTGGTCTTTGGCCATACTGTACCATTAGTCATTTTGAGTAACCAGTGGAAGGCGATAGAGCCTCGTCGCAACTTACTTGACTATGTGAATGGGTTTTGGCACAGACCTTATTTAGACAGAGGCACTGAGCAGAGAGTTTCCAGCCCTGGTGATCGTGTGTTGGCACTGTTGCCCATCACAGGCTCATCATTTCAGGCCAAATTTACAGATCCTCAAACAGTGGTTAAGAAAATGTCGGACTTAAACTATTTGTTTTTTACTCCTCAGCGGAGGAAACCCACCCTATTATGTCATGTTAGCTTACTGAAGCCATTTCATGTTTGTGAATCCCGCCCACCGGATGTGCAGTCCAACTTGGATGTTAATGCAGCATGTTCAGTGGTAGCACGCATGGATCACACTGGGCATCGCCTTGCCTTGTTCTGAAGTCTGATTACTAACCTTTCTCAATTCATTGAAATGTCCCAATCAGGTTAATTTGCTGGTCCCTAATGTGGCAGTCTTATTGGCTCGACATTATATACATTAACAGGGTTGAAAATGTTCTTTCCAGGGTGCCTTAAATTGTAGGCAAAAATGTGACGTGTGGTTTTTTTTGTCCCTTAGGCCTTGTCTGTCTGCTCCGTCCTCCTAATCTCCTCCTCTTAGATGCTCCAGGAATCCTAGGCAATCTTGGCTGCTGAGGAGGGGGGCCGGGTGTGCGGGTAGTAGACAGGACGGCTTGGGTTAAGTTTATTTGGGGGCAAATGGTATTGATAGTATTGAAGGGTATTTCATGGTATTTGTATTCACTAATTTACACATGGGTTTTTTTTCTTCATTATTTGATAATATGATATGTATTAATTGGTTTTGTTTTTTCTCTTGACTTATTAGTTTGAATTTGCTAATACTACTTAAGTTAGTATTAAGACTGTCAGTCCCTCAAGGTCCCTCATTTTAAAGGGGGAGGGTGTCACGGCCCCTTGGCCTGGCCTTAGGGCCTGTGTTAGCCTATGCATGGGGGAACTCTGTACTTCTGCTTCTCCCCACAGAGCCATGGGTGTCGGCCAATGAGGTGGCTGATTGGGGCATTGGGAGCACCTGGCCAGTACTCCTTGGAGCCCTATAAAGCCACCATGGCACCCTCATTCTCTCTCTCCCTCTCATGACGACAGCACCTATTGTTTTACCTTATGCTTAGTTTATACACCTTACAACACCCCACACTACACTCGCCACACATCCATACATTGCTGACACCACTGATTACTGATTTACACACCTCAAACTCTTTGTACATATTATTTATACCATATGTTAATAAATCATTGTTATTTAAAAGCCACTGCCTCGTGTCCTCCTCGATTTGTCATGGCCTAAGAGCCAGGTTGTGACACACACACACACACACACACACACACACACACACACACACACACACACACACACACACACACACACACACACACACACACACACACACACACACACACACACACACACACACACACACACACACACACACACACACAAAACAACCACCCACGACCCACCAACCCACTACGACCACCGGTAGCCTAGACAGCAGTCGCTGTCAAGGGCCTACGACGTGTTTGAGCGTAACAGGGGCGGGGGGCAAGAAATAAACACACACTCGACTATAGAGAATATACACACAACCCTAAGAGGATACATTGCTACTATTTTCCAAACATTTCCCCCCTAATCTCCGCACTTCCCTCAACGCTGACTGAGTAACTGAGAGGGTATAAGCAAAGTCTGCCTCTCTCTCTCCCTCTCTCTCAAACACACACAAAACCTGTCTTTTGAGAGGCTGGCAGCATCACCTATGACCTCCCAGCAGACCCTGGGGCCTCATTACCCATAATGCACCTCTCCTGGGTGTACTATTAGTGACAGTAATGTGACCCGTTGGGTCGCAGGGGGTTGGCACCCCCCGGGTTGGTGGGGGGGTTCGCGGTGCCACTCTGGAGACACCTCAGCCCCTCAGACCATGCACGCTAAAATGGGAATGCACACACATACTGTATAATACACATGATGTTTGTGTGCCTATGTAACCAAGACACCCAGACACTGAACCGCGCACACGCACGCGCGCACGCACGCACACACGCATGCACGCACGCACGGACGCACGGACGGACGGACGCACACATTTAACAACTTTATTTGCGTTTGCGTTTAACAAAACATTTGTGAACGCAAACAATACAGTAGTTGGTGTAAAAGCTTAGGAAACTCAACAATAAGTGTTTCAGGATACAGATCACGGTGTACAGGAAGCATCGTCCCCTCCGTATGTGGCGACTGCCAATTATTAGCACAGACACTGAACAGAATTTATAGCCAAAGCCTTAGCTCTTGACTTGGGCATTCGTGCAATCTGCAGGCCTCTCACGACTATTTTATGGACATTACAGAGGATTCCAAATATGAACACAAGCCAGGCCAGGATTAACACCTCTGAGGGCCCCTGGGCACTGAATCTCCAAGGGCCCCCCTCTACGTACGCGCTACAGGGCTCCAGACTAACCGTTTTCAGCATTTTAAAAAGTAGCTTAACGATATCAGCAGCCAGTGAACAGGACTTAAGACAATAACAGTCTGAGTTAAGAAAAAGTGGCAGTGTGGCCACTGACAATCAAAATAAATAACAATGTACTATTATAATACTACTACATGGTCAAAACAAGCCATATCCTCCCCCCAAAAATGCTGCTGCTGAAGCGCTCATTGTGCGCTGCCAGGCAGGCAGGCAGCGAGCAGCCGAGCGCTGGTGGCACATTGTTCTACACAATCGCAGCAGCATTCTCAACAATAAAACACACAACATCGGGGGTTTGGGGGCATCATTTAATGTATTTCATTCGCATTAGATAACAACTAAATGGCTGGGGGTTTTCTTTTTTTCCTTTTTTTGCCACCCTGGAGGGCCCCCTGATGCCAAGGGCCCCTGGGCACGTGCCCAAAGTGCCCATATTGTAGATCCGGCCCTGAAGCAGTTGTGTCATCCAACTATTTTACTTTAACTACTTTTCCAGGGTCAGTGATGTTCATAAGTACCCTACCAGAGGTAGCTCCACGAGTCGCGTGCCATGTAGTGGGAGAAATATGTAACAAAAATAGGCTAATGTGTTCACTTTAACAAAACTGTGAGAAGTGATGACTCATCACTAAACCATGCTAAACCATAGATTTGTGGGGTCCATTTTTAGCCCACGGAATGTTTTTCGTGCAAAACAAATGCTTGCAATGGATTCAGAATCATGAAAAACCCCTAGATAGACACCTCCCATGCTACTTAAAGAAGATTTCTTTTTGGGGGGGGTCTTTTTTCCCTGTATAGTAAGTGAATTAGAGCCATCTTTAATTCTCATTTTACGACCAGATCCCATGGGAAAAGTGCTTGGATCCGCCAAGTTTTGAATTCAGCGCACAAAAATACCTCTATAGGTGCAAACTTTCACGCTTTCTGACGGGAGTGAACACCTTTTTCACATATTTCTCCCACTAATGCAGGTTTTAAATCTTGTACGGGGCAAGTATTCTGCAGCAGTTACGTGGCATGGTTTGCCTGCAGTCATCAGGTCGACTGGCAACAGCGTTTGCTTTAAGTCCTAAGCTAAAGAGGGGCTGCTGAATGCCATTTGGTCCTCCTGATCATAATTGTATTTCTCTTATGCCTCGTAGATGGAAATGTTCTTAATATTGCTATATTTGTTACCCTCCCAGGTCGCACATTATGGGACCACGATGGAAATAAGCTCAAGGGATTTTGTGTGTGTGTGTGTGTGTGTGTGTGTGTGTGTGTGTGTGTGTGTGTGTGTGTGTGTGTGTGTGTGTGTGTGTGTGTGTGTTATCCTTTTGACTACGATTGTGCAATCTTTTGTTGTTGTTTCTTAGGTCAATGGAATGGAATGAAAAAGAAGAAAAAAAAAGATGGAATGCCAACACATCTCCCAAAAGCACAACCAACCTCTTACAACCAATGGGCATGCATCCCTATTTCGGCCTTATCATTACGGGCAAACATTTTCAGTACAGCTCTCACAGTGTGTCGCATTCCGACACCATCGTACGACAAAGTATCAAATAGTCGCTGTCGGGTGGAAACCTCACATGTCCAAAACATGTTACTTTTCAGGATTCAAATTCAAAAATAGCAAAAATAGCAGACCTACAAGCGTTTCAAGCTGCTTTTCGAGCTTACCGATCTGCTACTTTTGATGCTTTTTGTGTAGCACACAAAAAGGTTTGAATGAGAATGTGGAGATAAGAGGTTTCCGACCGACAGCAATGAACCGCAGCTCAAGTGGTTTAATCGCTGCAGTTGCCATGTTGTTGCCTGTGGCTGTCACTCAAACAGGACACACTCAGTGTGGAGACAGGTGATACGCACAGAGGTCAGAGTTCAACCCATTCATCATCAGCACCACAGCATCTTCCGCGGTATCCCACGGCAACACAAGGCTCAGGGAAGCAACATTTAAGGACAGTGTTACAGTAGAATGTCTGACCGGCGGGCCCGGCGCCTTGTGCTGCATACTGTGTAGTATAGGGCCTGGTCATCGTTCTGCTTTTTACAGACGATGAAAGTACAGAATAAGCTGTAAACTTTTAAAATATTCGAGGAAGATATCGTTGCTGTGGGACAGACATCTCTTAAATCGATATTCAATTCAACTTTTTGTGTTTTTTTTGTAAATTAATGCCAATCAATCAATCTTTATACATATGCTTTCGTATTTTCTAAAATGCAGCATAAAGTAGGTCAACTCCACGGATAGTGAGCAATAAAACAAGACAATCAGGACTAAACTAACCTACACAATACATAATCAACCACTAAAGCACTTTTCATGAACGTATGTGTATATACATTACAGTATACAAATACATATGGTATAGGCCTATAGCTGCTGTGTGCTTTGTATGAAAACATTCAGTGTGTGTCCTGTTAGAGGCAGAATAATAAAGAGTTTAATCCCAGCCTGTGATGTAGTGATGTGGGTGTTCAGGCGATCTGTTATCACAAAACCAAAGCACAACAAATTCCAACCCCAGCTAAACTTCAGAGTGCTGCTGATCCGTGTTTGTGTGTCCTTTGTGTGTGGTGTGCGTGCGTCATATGTATATATATATGTGTGTGTGTGTGTGTGTGTGTGTGTGTGTGTGTGTGTGTGTGTGTGTGTGTGAGTGTGTGTGTGCGTCAGCAGAGTGGCAGCGTATCATTGCTCACTGGGTGGTTGAGGTTTGCCATACTGGTTTGGAATCCAGTGGGAGACATAAAGACATACATTCCCAGAAGTCCAGTTATATCCCAAAGCGGGGAAAGCAAACAGCGTGACACAACGGACGCTGAGCTCACACGTGTACACAATGCACGCGCGCACGCACGCACGCACGCACGCGCGCGCACACACACACACACACACACACACACACACACACACACACACACACACACACACACACACACACACACACACACACACACACACACACACACACACACACACACACACACACACACACACACACACACACACACACACACACACACACACACAGCTTGTACTGTAAGCTTACCTGCGGATGTGCTGGTCAATCTTCCTGCAGCCTGATGGAGAGAGAGAAAGATAGGATTACTATGTGGTGTGTGTGTGTGTGTGTGTGTGCGTGCGCGTGTGTGTGCGTGTGCGTGTGTGTGTGTACGTTTTAATCTAGGTCATACACATGTATGCCTACATGCATGCAGTCATTCACTCACATACAGTTAAATTAACACATTGGTATTTAAAACTACAATATACTAAAACACATTATTAGAACACACACACTATGGGGCTTCTTAAGCTTCTAAAATATGGGTAGAGGAGCCACACACACACACACACACACACACACACACACACACACACACACACACACACACACACACACACACACACACACACACAGTGGTGGAGTTTGGCTTCTTAACACCATCAATATTTATTGTTGTAAAGACTTCTTGGTAGAAGAATGTGTGCGAGTACGAGTGGTCAAATTAAATCAGACATTCCTCAAATGTGATTTATTATGTTTGATATGTTTAATCACCGCAAACAGCAAGCAAAGTCAACAGACACTCCATTCAGGCCCCACTGGGGACAGTGGTGTGTAGGAATACGACTCTGTTTGTAAGGCGTACCTTGGGCTGTCACCAGCATCAACAGTCGCACAAATAATTGCGAAAAACGATTTAATTGTGTTTTTGGGTTCAGGGCTTTTCAAAGAGAAATTGCACAGGGGAGATTATGGCATGACAAATAACTGCAATATGCAAATAAATAACCGGCGGTACCAAAAAAAAAAGGCAAAAATATTTGTGAAAATGTACAAACATTTTTTAAACATGGAAACGATTATGACAATTATGCAAAATGATTGTGATTATATGGAATGATTGCGATCACGCGGTTAGGTAATGATTGTTGTGACAGGCCTAAGCATACCTTCTGATGCTGCTGCTGAACCACAAACACAACATGTGCCAGAGAATGGAAAGGCTGATTTATATCACGCTGTGCGCCGCTGTCACAGGCCAAATCTTGACACGTTGCGAGCTTACAGATCAACTCTTTTCGGTGAGCGACATGCCGCATATCTTGGAGTGGATCCGGGAATCTGTGTGGATGATGTTTTTTGAGAGTTTGTCTGTGTGCGTGTGCGTGCATGTTTTAATTGATTTCTATTGGTGTCTTGGTGCAGAAACACTAATGAAATAATAATGTGTTCCACAGTCTTTTGCGGCATGTCACTGTATATTTGAATATGGTATCATCTACATTTAATCTAAGTATTAGGAACAGTGGGCACTATACAGTACGGGGGCAGGACCTACCGCACTTCATAAAAATTATAATTACTCTATTGTTGTCGGGCAGAAACCTTTGAGCTTGTAGATTCCATATAAAGGTAGTTTCATTGTTTGACAGCACGGTCATCAGTGTATTTTGGATTCATGTCAATTTGTGTTTTCAGATAACCACGTGAGCTGTCAATACTTAATCAACTTGACCTTTCACTCTGTACTTAGTCTTCTCTTTTTTCACCTCTACACCAAACCTCTTTGCCAAAAATAGCTGATCTACAAGCTCACAAGTTTCTGCAAGCTTGTAGATTTGTAAGTTTCTATCACTCAAAGATTTGAAGGACCCCCTGTAGTAACTCTGAGGACCCCCTAGGGGTCCCGGACCCCCTGTTCTATCTATTACTCACCCCATGGAGACTTGAATTCATGGATATTCCTTTGTTTTTGTCATATTATTCCTAAAACAATAATTTCAGGAGACTCTGTGTTTCCATCCATAGGGAACAAAGCAGCTTCTTTGAGTCTCCATAGGGCAGGGGTTCCCAAACTCTTTTGGTCTCAGGGCACCCCATAAAAATATTTTTTAATCCGAGGCACCCCTACATTATAATTTTCACTCCCAGCACCATATATTTATAGGATATCGTTGTTGTCGGGTGGAAACCTCCAAAACCGTTCGTTTTGTATTTATGATCTATAAAATGTACTAAACTAGTGAAAACAGCCGATCTAAAGCTTGTAGATCTGCTGTTTTCACTAGTTTTGTGCGACAGTCTTGTATGATGAAGCTTTACTAAAAGACGTACACATTTGAAACTTGGAGATACGAGGTTTCTGCCCGACAGTGACGATATTTTAGTGATTATGTTGCGAGGAAAACGTTGAGATAATAGCCATTTTGGTTAGAACTGACTGAAAATAACTTTGTACTTCAAGGTTAAAATGATACTAAATATTTTTTCAATTGTCCAAATAAATTCCAAATATTATCAAATTATCTCGCGGCACCCCTGGACTGCCGTCACGGCACCCCAGGGTGCCCCGTCACCCACTTTGAAAACCGCCGCCATAGGGAACCATCACTGGCCATTAAATTATTGGCTTAGGAATGTGACAAAAACTAAAACAATATCCATTAATTCAAGTCTCCATGTGGTGAGTAATCAATAGAAACAAATATATATATATATTTTATCCGTTAATGTAAGAGCTACATGTATAAGAGCTATATGATGGTGTACTACTACTACTTGGTCAATGTATTCCATAGTAATAAAGTAGACTAAAAAGCATTGAAGCAGATCCATGTTATTTTCACATGAGCTACAGTCAACAGCCTGTGACTAAAACATCCAGTTAGTGGAATAACAGCACAGGAAATTGATGCTTAAGTATATACAAATCTGGAATTCTCTCTCTCTCACACTGCACACACACACACACACGCACGCACGCACGCACGCACGCACGCACGCACGCACGCACGCACGCACGCACGCACGCACGCACAGAACAGTATGCTTGCACACAATGTAAACATAGATACACATAAATAGATATTTATACACTAGAAGAGGGCCATGTGAGAAATGAGGGGTGGGGTCTCCGCGTTGCCTTGGCGGACGAATAGGTACCGGCCCCGGCTCTCCCGGACGCTCCTAGGCCGAGTTAGGGCATTTTATGTGAGCTGCAGTGGAGGGGGTCCTCCACTGGGGGCGCCACCACTTTTGCATCCGTTCTGGAGTACCAGGAGTGGGTGGTCCCCGGGAATTCCCCGTAAGCAGCCCCGTGGGGGTGGTCATTTGGTCATTTTTGCACATTTGGTATTTTTTTTACATCTGGGGGTCCCCCAGGGACCTGGGGGTCCCTGGAACTCCGGGGGTCCTTGGAGGTTGTAGTTTGGCAGGCAAGGAGTTTGTGTGGAAATTTTGGCATGGATCGGGGCAACGGTGGCCGAGATATGAGTAGGGGGAAAGTGTGACGTGTATGTGGTAATGTTTTTACACCTGGGGGTCCCCCAGGGACCTGGGGGTCCCTGGAACTCCGGGGATCCTTGGAGGTTGTAGTTTGGCAGGCAAGGAGTTTGTGTGGAAATTTTGGCATGGATCGGGGCAACGGTTGTGGAGATATGAGCAGGGCAAAAGTGTGACTGACTGACGGACTGACGGACTGACAGACAGCCCCTGGAGCTTTTGATAGTAAATGCGACCTATGGTCGCAACAATTACACATGCAAATACGCACATGGATAACATTTACTGTAAAATGATGCACATTCAAGTACCTCAAACGGCTCAAAGTGTGCGGTGTGTGACTAATGTATGGCCAATATCTTTTTTTTCCATACTATTGCTGCTATTCTTTATCATTTATTTATATATCAGTGATTATTGCTGCTATGAGGAGCCAAAACCAACACATTTTATGTTTGTACTTCATCTGTCTGAGTTAATAAGCATATAAGTCTGAGTTAGTTGGTATAAAAATACAAATCTTGAATGTTTTATCTTTAGCATGCAGTGGTCTATTTGGTAGTAGATTAAAGGTAAGTCAAGTGATATTTTTTGGATAACACAAAACTTATTTTATTGTGTTAAAAGGCACTATATTCTGATAGTAATCATTGCTATAGAGCAGTGGTTCTCAACCTTTTCAGGCCTTTTCAGACCCCAAAATAATCAAATTTTAACTGGGGACCCCCCCACCCTGACGAGCACCAAGAGTTGAGGCATTACATTTTGTATAACATGGTTCTATTGTGAAAATAGCAGAGGCGTTGTGAGCATGTACTGTAGATCTGCTATTTTCACAATTTCTGCCTCTAATATTTGACAATTTGGCCAATGTTTCATTTGTCATTTTAGGGTTTTAAAAACTAAGTCCTTAAATTGTCACTTTAGAAATGTGCAGATATCCTCTCTATCCACCTGTTTCCGCGGGAGTTTACTGGAGATTATTTGGACCTGTTTGCACCACACTTCCGGTTTAACAGCAGACATACAAGCTCACGTCGCGTCGGAGATGCAGCCTGTGAGCTTGTAAATCACACTCGGCTGCGGCGCCGGAAGCTCGGTACAGCGTCTGCGCAATGCACTATGGAGCGTTGGAAACTCGTGGATACACTTAAACGTTATTCTGGTTTGTTTACTGTTGAGTGAGAAAAAAATGTTGCATATGATTAAGTTAATCATCAGGTTGAGAACCACTGCCATAGGGCAGGGGTCTTCAATGTTTTCAGGCCAAGGACCCCTTAGTTGAGAGAAAGATGAAGCAGGGACACCCACAGCCTTTTCATAGATTCCATATAGTTTCATCGTTCAACAGCACAATAATCAGATCCATGTTTATTTGTGTTTTCAGATATTTAACCACTTGAGCCGTCATTACCTAAAAACTTGACCTTTTACTTAATCTGTACTTAGTCTGCTCTTTTTCCCCTCTACACCAAAAATAGACGATCTAAAAGAGCTTGTTGATCGGCTATTTTTGGCTACAGTTCTCAGGATTGGAAAATTTGGAGGACCCCTGTAGTAACTCTGAGGACCCCCTAGGGGTCCCGGACCCCCTGTTGAAGACCTCTGCCATAGGGTGTTTGTGTTTCAGTAACGGGTCGCTCTGCTTCTTTCTCCAGATCTTTAATAAACACAACATTCATGTTCTGTTGGGTGGCCTGATCTTCAGCCAATCAGAAAAATAAGTATTGCAGCAAATTTTATAGTGTTCCAGTTCCAATTTTGTCTGCTACTTTCTTTGTGTCATCATCACTTCCAATTTCACTTGTTTAATCTGCATCCTGCGTGCGTTCTGTCTCCTGATTGGATGCTGGGGTTCAAGTGGTTAGTAATGCTTTGAAACACTACACTCTGAACTAGATTTAGAGGGGAAATTAGGTCTGGGTTTGGATTTACAAAGTTTTAAAAACATGTGTTGATCTGCCTGTCTGTATGTACGTATGACTCTCTCTCTGTGTGTGTGCGTGTGTGTGTGTGTGTGTGTGTGTGTGTGTGTGTGTGTGTGTGTGTGTGTGTGTGTGTGTGTGTGTGTGTGTGTGTGTGTGTGTGTGTGTGTGTGTGTGTGTGTGTGTGTGCGCGCGCGTGTGTTTGGACAGCTGTACTTTATCAGTCATGGTTTGAAGAAAATAAACTCAGTCCTCCAAATCGGTCTGATCCCACGGCACGCACGCATGCAAGCGCACGCATATACACACACATACACAGATATACAAGCTCACAGCACGGCACCGAGTGCCGAGCTGCGAGCTTGTAGATCTGCTATTTTGTTGTTGTAAATGAATGCCCTACTTGATCATACTACAGCGTCACACAAAAGTAGCAGAGACGATATGCTTGTTGTCCCATGACTTGACGTCACTGTGGTTTTTTCAAAACAGACGTTCTCCTACCCCTGATTCCAGGTTCCACTGTCCAGTCAGCAGTGGTGTAAAGTAACTAAGTACATTTACTTAAGTACTGTACTTAATTACAATTTCGACTTTTGAGGTATTTGTACTTAACCTGACAATTTCAATGTTTTACTATTACTCGTCACTTGTAGATCTGCTCTTTTCAAACATTTTGTACTTTCACTTTTGGCAATTTAAGACACCTTTGCACTTTTACTCAAGTAAATGTTGAATTCCGGACTTTTACTTGTAATGGAGTGTTTCTATTGTTGATACTTTTACTTAAGTAAAACGTGAGTACTTTTTCCAACAATGTCCATCCAGTCAGTGGAAACACAAATCAAATGTGTTCACGTGACACCGTCAGTAACTGTCACTCACTATAGCCTCGCGAGCCAGACTGTCACCTTCCACAACTCTCAAATGCTTCCGTCATACAGTCTGCAGCACGGGTACCAGCAGACGCTAGAGTCGATGTGACGCATCCACCTCACTTCCGTTTCCTCTTTACAGAAGCTCAAAGTTGTCCTAATATAACCAAAGATAAGATAACATCTTCTAAATCTAACCCTTCTAAAAATGTCTTCTTAATCCTTCTAAGGTGCCGGCCGCACAGAGATGGATATTTCTGAAGCTAGACATTTCTTTGTGCGATTGGGGCTTGCAGCCACATGAAGCTGGATATTTCGGCCGCGAAACTGGTTACTTTTGAAACCTGATAAATAAGTGAAGATATTGAAACATAATATCCGATTCACTGGATCTGTAGGCATGGAACACGGATATCTCTGAAGACTTTACTGTGTGTGTGCTTGTCCCCCTAGTGGAGGTCTGGGGACTCCGATTATATTAGACCTGGATATCTTTGTCGTGTGGACCTAGATATTTTTCTATGTGGATATCTGAAAAACCGGGATATATGAAAAATCCAGATCCGTGTAGCCTAGGCCTTAGGTTTTCTGAAAAACGTATGTTTCTATGATCAGTGGTTCTTTTTTTAATGTGGAGGACTTCCAAAATGATATATATTTGGCAGCAGACTTCCATCTCAACATTATGTATCAGGGACTCCCAAAGTTATGAATTACAAATGTATGTTCATGATGTTTCTAAAATAATCTACAAATTCTACAAGCTCATAGCGCGGCACCGAGCTAAAGTATAAAATGGTTAAAGTGGTTAAAACACAGTTGAGTTGTTGCTGTCATGCTGTGAACAAAAAAAAAAGTTAAAATATGCAGATGAGAGGTTTTGCCCGACAGCAACGATATATTGGCGATATATTGGCTCTACGGATGAACATGTGCATCCTTGCTAACTGTGACGTATTTACACTGCATTCTACTGCATTCTATTGAACTCTACAGCTTGTGCTATTGTTGCTGTCTGTTATTTTCAGCATGCAACCAAATTAGTGTAAAATCATCATTACGACACCATCAAGGTCCGCCAAAATTATTTTTTGTCGACAATCAATTTATTGTAGATTTAGTCGACTAAAATCTTACGCAATAGATATGACTAAAGCTAAATGGACTTTTATTCAAAATACTAGTCTATGACTAAAAGTTCCAAAACTAAACCAGAATTTGCTGTCAAAATAAACACTGGTGCAGACTACGCACCCAGGAAGGTGTAGTAGGTTTGTTGCAGTAGCATACGGTACAGTAGGTGTAGTTTGAAGGTGTAGTTTGTTGCAGTAGCAGCATAGAGTACAGTATGTCGCAGTGCAGACGGCAGCAGTGTGACGGTGTCTGCTGTTGGATGGAGAAGCTATAGTTTTTTGCTGGATTTACAAAACAACATGAGGAACGTTGGTTGGAGCCGAGCCCAGACCAGATCAGGGGCGTCAATTGGGTATGGCAGGGGTATGCAGCTGCCATACCCTGGGTCCAAGGGGGGAAATAAGGTTCCGCAGGTCAGCTGCACAGGTGCAATTCATTATTGTTAATTGTGGCATGTTTACTAACATGCCAAGTTTAGCTGCACTTGAAAAACCATTACAGGCTGCCATATCCAGCCCAAGAAACTGTAGAAACCTGTGACAAAACTAGAATTTTTCAGACATTGTGAAAATAGCCAATCTACATGCTCACAACGCCTCGCAGCGCGAGGCGTTGTGAGCATGTAGATCTGCTATTTTCACAATAGAACCGTGTTATACAAAATGTAATGCCTCTTTGCCATGAGGACTCCCATCTTTGCCATACCCTAGCTTTTGCTGAACTGACGCCACTGGACCAGATAGAGGGAGGAGAGAGACTCTGGGATTAATTTAGTTCGATGGATAATTCAGGTAAGATTAAATTAGAATACATCTCAGTCAGGACTACACACTCACTCCCCATTCTCCACTGCAGTCTGAAAACTCAACCAGCACCACCTCTCTCCTTGCATCTCTTTTTGTCCTTTATTCATTTATTTTTCTTTTGATACAGTAGATCAGGGTTCCCCAATAGGGCTACCAACCCCAGTAATAATGGTGGTATAAGAGCAGCAACAACACTAGTATATCGTCGTTGTTGGGTGGAAACCTTGTATCTCCAAATTTGTTCGTTCTTTCACAAAGCAAAGCCCTGCTTCATCATGCAAGGCCGTCGCACAAAAGTAGTGAAAACAGCAGATCTACAAGCACACAGCGCATCGCGGTGCGAGGCGTTGTGTGCTTGTAGATCGGCTGTTTTCACTAGTTTAAATCATTTTTAAAATGATAAATGCAAAACGAACGGTTTTGGACATACAAGATCTTCACCCGACAACGACGATATCTGAACTGTCGCTGGAGTAGCGGGAACGCCACCGTCGCCCTAAGCAATGTTGTGGCCCTCGGCTTGGTACCCTAGACATAATTCGGCCCTTGGGGAAAACTAATTGGGGAACCCTGCAGTAGATGCTGCTAGTTACGTACCGGCATACACTGTTTCCCAAACAGTGGGTTTTTAATTGTTAAAACATTTGCAAAAAACATTCCCAAAAAAAGCAAAATTTTTCATGATAAAAATAATTTCTCTCTCAGGTCTCGACCTGAAAAGTTTGGGAACCACTGATGTATACTGTTGCAGCTGTATGTTGGGTACTGGTGTCTGTTGTGTGTTATATGCAGTGTCTGGGTTTGTTAGCTCAGTTCAGTACACAGGTTCTCAACAGTACTCACCCTGGCCCGCCGTGCGTCGAGGTGTGCGGTGGAGTACAGGGAGGACCGGGGGAGCGGCCTGCTGCGGGTCAGGGGGTGTGAGCGACGTCTGCTCAGCCCGTCCGCTCTGTCGGGACCTCTGGAGGTCATGGACCGGTCCTGGGTCAGCGCCATCTTCCCCACGGCCACAGCATCCTGAGAGAGGGCCACAGAAGGGGTGGTTGGTCTCGTACTCAGACAAACCATTTCAGTACAAAACATACTTCGTAACATATTGTCGCTGTCGGGCAGAAACCTCTCGTCTCCATATTCAAACTTGTGTTCGATGTCCTGCTTGATTGTGTCACACAAAAAGCATCAAAAGTAGCAGATCTGGAGGATGCCCATGCACTGGCCTAGCGGTTCAGGCACATACCACATACAGTAGGCTCTGATGCCTGATGGCGCGTTGTGTGTTCGAGTCCCGATCCCGACGGCCTTTGCTGTGTGTCACTCCCCATCTCTCTCTCCCTGTTTCCTGTCTACGTACTATACTATCAACCAGTAAGACGCCTAAGGGCGGAAAGCGACCTCGCGCAGGACGGAATTCGCACAGGACGGAATTCATTATTAATATATATCGGACCAGTTATTACCCATATATGGAGATCCCTGATACCCATATATGGAGATCCATGTATATGGAGGTATGGGCATATTGGTTGGATCAGCTGTTCTACAAAATGTTGTTTCATACAACTGTATATTGTGCATGTACAGTAACGACAGGGGAAGCAGCTAAGAACATAGGCAAAAATCGGAGATATCCGTGCGCAAAAGTTGGAGTCTGTAGAACTAAATTCACTGATGGATGAATTGCAACTGTCAAATGTGCAAATCGGTGATATTTGGAACGATGTCAACGGTTTGTGTTGCGTGACGTCAGACGAGAGCTCTGGTCAACCTGAATAAGATGTGACGCATCTATGAAACATCACATTTAGTCTTAGTGAGACCAAGAGAAAATCTTTACCCGTAGAGCGTACTGTGAGAGTCAGAGAGGCAGGGATATATAGAGACAGATAGCTAGAGGAGGAGGAAGAGGACCTTTCCAGCCTGCTAAGTGACAAGGAAACGCCTTCCAATTCATACTTTAAAGAAATTGGAGCCACAACAACCTTTACTGTCAAATGATGAGCAACGGACAGCTGCCCTCATCTTCCTGTCGGACAACCACCAGCTGTTTAACCAACCAGAATCAAGGAGACACAGACAAACCAAGATCTTGCGAGGACTTCAACGCAGCCAGGAGAAGTAAAGAAACATTTGATGACTTAACCAGGAAAGAAAACCTCTTATGTGATAAGAGTTTCATTGAGGTATCGTCACAGTATGTCCAGGGTGTCCACACCAAAGAAAAACCCTTTGTGTGTAAACAGTGTTGCAAGAGTTTCAGTATGTTAAGTAACCTGAAGAAGCACCAGCGTGTCCACAGTGGAGACAAACCCTATATGTGTAAACAGTGTGACAAGGGTTTCAGTGAGTTGGGTTCTCTGAAGAAGCACCAGCGTGTCCACAGTGGAGAAAAACCCTTTGTGTGTAAACAGTGTTGCAAGAGTTTCAGTATGTTAAGTAACCTGAAGAAGCACCAGCGTGTCCACAGTGGAGAAAAACCCTTTGTGTGTAAGCAGTGTGACAAAGGTTTCAGTGAGTTGGGTTCTCTGAAGAAGCACCAGCGTGTCCACAGTGGAGAAAAACCCTTTGTGTGTAAACAGTGTTGCAAGAGTTTCAGTGTGTTAAGTAACCTGAAGAGACACCAGCATGTCCACACCGGAGAAAAACCCTTTATATGTAAGCAGTGTGACAAAGGTTTCAGTCAGTTGGGTTTCCTGAAGACACACCAGCGTGTTCACAATGGAGAAAAACCCTTTCTGTGTAAGCAGTGTGACAAGGGTTTCAGTGTGTTAGGTGACCTAAGGATACATCAGCGTGTCCATACTGGAGAAAAACCCTTTGTGTGTAAGCAGTGTGACAAGGGTTTCAGTGTGTTAGGTTCTTTGAAGGAGCACCAGCGTGTCCACAGTGGAGAAAAACCCTTTGTGTGTAAGCAGTGTTGCAAGAGTTTCAGTATGTTAAGTAACCTGAAGAAGCACCAGCGTGTCCACAGTGGAGAAAAACCCTTTGTGTGTAAGCAGTGTGACAAGGGTTTCAGTGAGTTGGGTTCTCTGAAGAAGCACCAGCGTGTCCACAGTGGAGAAAAACCCTTTGTGTGTAAACAGTGTGACAAAGGTTTCAGTGAGTTGGGTTCTCTGAAGAAGCACCAGCGTGTCCACAGTGGAGAAAAACCCTTTCTGTGTAAGCAGTGTGACAAGGGTTTCAGTGTGTTAGGTGACCTAAGGATACATCAGCGTGTCCATACTGGAGAAAAACCCTTTGTGTGTAAGCAGTGTGACAAGGGTTTCAGTGTGTTAGGTTCTCTGAAGGAGCACCAGCGTGTCCACAGTGGAGAAAAACCCTTTGTGTGTAAGCAGTGTGACAAGGGTTTCAGTGTGTTAGGTTCTTTGAAGGAGCACCAGCGTGTCCACAGTGGAGAAAAACCTTTTGTGTGTAAGCAGTGTGACAAGGGTTTCAGTGTGTTAGGTAACCTGAAGAGGCACCAGCAGGTCCACACCAAATGAGAGCTTCCATCAGTTACATTATGCTGATGACAAACCATCATCTCCAGCAGATAGCGCTGACCACTTGAGACCATGCTTAAGCTGACCGAAACACGATGACGATCCGGGTGGCTCACCTTATGCACAACTCTAGCTGGTTTAGCCCTCTCCCCTGCACGATTATTGTTTTCATACAAAATGCCTTGTCGGCCATTAGGGAGCGCTCCACTGTGTTCACTTGGACCACACAGAGGTGCCGAAAGTCGGGGGGACAAAGACTTTCGATTCTTTCATAACTCGGACGGCGCTGAGTCTGCTCAAGCCAACTTCGCAACAATCGACATGGCGACTCGCTCGGTGGTGTCTCACGTGGCTCAAGTCCGCTTGAGATGGCGCGCCTCCGCCATCTCCAACGAAAACAAGCGCTCCCTTACAAGGCATCATGTACGAAAACAATAATCGCCTCCCCTGCATGGCAGAGCAGCTGCAGAATGAACATTTTGGAGTTGGTTTCTGCCTGACAGCAGAGACTCTGGAGGTCATGAACCGGTCCTGGGTCAGCGCCATCTTCCCCACGGCCACAGCATCCTGAGAGAGGGCCACAGAAGGGGTGGTTGGTCTCGTACTCAGACAAACCATTTCAGTACAAAACATACTTTGTAACATATTGTCGCTGTCGGGCAGAAACCTCTCGTCTCCATATTCAAACTTGTGTTCGATGTCCTGCTTGATTGTGTCACACAAAAAGCATCAAAAGTAGCAGATCTGGAGGATGCCCATGCACTGGCCTAGCGGTTCAGGCGCATACCACATAGGCTCTGATGCCTGATGGCGCGTTGTGTGTTCGAGTCCCGATCCAAACGGCCTTTGCTGTGTGTCACTCCCCATCTCTCTCTCCCTGTTTCCTGTCTACCTACTATACTATCAACCAGTAAGACGCCTAAGGGCGGAAAGCGACCTCGCGCAGGACGGAATTCGCACAGGACGGAATTCATTATTAATATAATACCCATATATGGAGATCCCTGATACCCATATAATATGGAGATCCATGTATATGGAGGTATGGGCATATTGGTTGGATCGGCTGTTCTACAAAATGTTGTTTCATACAACTGTATATTGTGCATGTACAGTAACGACAGGGGAAGCAGCTAAGAACATAGGCAAAAATCTGAGATATCCGTGTGCAAAAGTTAGAGTCTGTAGAACTAAATTCACTGATGGATGAATTGCAACTGTCAAATGTGCAAATCGGTGATATTTGGAACGATGTCAACGGTTTGTGTTGCGTGACGTCAGACGAGAGCTCTGGTCAACCTGAATAAGATGTGACGCATCTATGAAACATCACATTTAGTCTTAGTGAGACCAAGAGAAAATCTTTACCTGTAGGGCGTACTGTGAGAGTCAGAGAGGCAGGGATATATAGAGACAGATAGCTAGAGGAGGAGGAAGAGGACCTTTCCAGCCTGCTAAGTGACAAGGAAACGCCTTCCAATTCATACTTTAAAGAAATTGGAGCCACAACAACCTCTACTGTCAAATGATGAGCAACGGACAGCTGCCCTCATCTTCCTGTCGGACAACCACCAGCTGTTTAACCACCCAGAATCAAGGAGACACAGACAAACCAAGATCTTGCGAGGACTTCAACGCAACCAGTAGAAGTAAAGAAACATTTGATGACTTAACCAGGAAAGAAAACCTCTTATGTGATAAGAGTTTCATTGAGGTATCGTCACAGTATGTCCAGGGTGTCCACACCAAAGAAAAACCCTTTGTGTGTAAACAGTGTTGCAAGAGTTTCAGTATGTTAAGTAACCTAAAGAAGCACCAGCGTGTCCACAGTGGAGAAAAACCCTTTGTGTGTAAGCAGTGTGACAAGGGTTTCAGTGAGTTGGGTTCTCTGAAGAAGCACCAGCGTGTTCACAGTGGAGAAGAACCCTTTGTGTGTAAACAGTGTGACAAGGGTTTCAGTGAGTTGGGTTCTCTGAAGAAGCATCAGCGTGTCCACAGTGGAGAAAAACCCTTTGTGTGTAAACAGTGTTGCAAGAGTTTCAGTGTGTTAAGTAACCTGAAGAGACATCAGCGTGTCCACACCGGAGAAAAACCCTTTATGTGTAAGCAGTGTGACAAAGGTTTCAGTGTGTTAGGTTCTCTGAAGAAGCATCAGCGTGTCCACAGTGGAGAAAAACCCTTTGTGTGTAAACAGTGTTGCAAGAGTTTCAGTGTGTTAAGTAACCTGAAGACACACCAGCGTGTTCACAGTGGAGAAAAACCCTTTCTGTGTAAGCAGTGTGACAAGGGTTTCAGTGTGTTAGGTGACCTAAGGATACATCAGCGTGTCCATACTGGAGAAAAACCCTTTATGTGTAAGCAATGTGACAGGGGTTTCAGTCAGCTAGGTCACCTGAAGAGGCACCAGCGTGTCCATACTGGAGAAAAACCCTTTGTGTGTAAGCAGTGTGACAAGGGTTTCAGTGTGTTAGGTTCTTTGAAGGAGCACCAGCGTGTCCACAGTGGAGAAAAACCCTTTGTGTGTAAGCAGTGTGACAAGGGTTTCAGTGTGTTGGGTTCACTGAAGACACACCAGCGTGTCCACAGTGGAGAAAAACCCTTTCTGTGTAAGCAGTGTGACAAGGGTTTCAGTGCGTTAGGTGACCTAAGGATACATCAGCGTGTCCATACTGGAGAAAAACCCTTTATGTGTAAACAGTGTGACAAGGGTTTCAGTGTGTTGGGTTCACTGAAGACACACCAGCGTGTCCACAGTGGAGAAAAACCCTTTGTGTGTAAACAGTGTGACAAGGGTTTCAGTGTGTTAGGTAACCTGAAGAGGCACCAGCAGGTCCACACCAAATGAGAGCTTCCATCAGTTACATATTCTGATGACAAACCATCATCTCCAGCATATGGCGCTGACCACTTGAGGCCATGCTTAAGCTGACCGAAACACGATGACGATCCGGGCGGCTCACCTTATGCACAACTCTGGTTTTCAGGGTTGGTAGTCTCTTGAGTTGGTAGTCTCTTGAGCTACAAACCTCGAACGTTACACTAGTTACTTAAAACTTTGTATATTTTTATTATTATTTCAAAACACATTAACCACTTCAGCCATATATTTCATCGCCTTTCGGCAGAAACCAGCAATCTGTTTTGTTTTTTTTTGTTTTTTTTATACATCAGTGCTATTCAACACCCTTTACGTCTGTGTGCTTCAGACAAAACAATCTAACTCCACCAGAGGGGGTGGAGTTTGGCCCTCTCCCCTGCACGATAATGGATCAATCACGGAGGCCGCGCCCCCACCTCTCCGTCTAGACCTCCGACCAGAATCACAGCCGCACCATTCACTTGAATGGACATACAGCGGATTTTACACATTAAATATGAATTCCGTTTTGGACCCAGAGCTTCGAAATCTCGTCCAATCCATCAACAAGGCCTGGATATGCATTGGAAAAATATGTAGACCTTTAAACTTTTAAAACAATACGACAAAGGAATATATAAGGACGCAACAGCAGAATGAGGAAATCGCCTGTCTGCTGGACCTACAGAGCCGTTTTCACTTTTCACTGATTTGTTTAGAGGCTATTACTCTCCATTACACAAACAACCAACCAGAATAAACTGCTTCAAATGTAGGCTACATGTTTCTTATCATGCCGATTGCTTATAAATCTATAACATTTGATATCTCTGGCGTGAAATGTTCGCGATTCCAGTTTAGCTGCCGAGCCGCAGAGGGAGAGGTAAGGATGTCGCACCAAATTCTGGGCCCTGGTTACAAGGATTCGCTGTGTGCCCACATGAATGTTCTTCATCGTGGGATTTCAAAAATAGCAAATCTACAAGCTCGCAGCGCGGCACTCGGTGCCACGCTATGAGCTTGTATATCTGCTATTTTTCAATAGATAAAGTCTAAAATAATTAAGGCCCTTCCACCTTGGGCCCTGGTAAGTCAGTCCCACGTTTTCCCCCCCCTTGTGACGCCCCTGCCCACAGCCTGCAGTCGAAAGCAGAGTTGAAATACAACACTTTGCGTCTCTATCCCTGTTCATTCAGACATTCACAGACGTACATTACTTAATCAGTCAGTCGCTATTTAACATAACAAATAAGGTGTTTGTAGTCATGGGTTATTGTCGTTTAAGCCAATACAGTCCATTCATATTTAAATTGGTTTGAAACGGCTTTCTGTGGTCCAGCAACCATGGACATGTTCCTTATTCCTCTGCTGCGACCTTATATATTCCTATGTCGTATTGTTTTAAAAGTTTAAAGGTCTAAATATTTTTTCCAATGCAGATCCAGGCCTTGTTGATGGATTGGAAGAGAATTAATATTTAATGTGTAAAAATCCGCTGGATGTCCATTCAAGTGAATGGTTCCTTTAGCGGCGGCTGTGATTCTGGTCGGAGGTCTAGGTGGAGGGGGGCGGAGTTGCGATTGGTTTATTGTTTTCATACAAGATGCCTTGTCGGCCATGGCTTGTGATTGGCTGAACCAGAGGTAGGGAGAGCTCCACTGTGTTCACTTGGACCACGCAGAGGTGCCGAAAGTCGGGGGGACAAAGACTTTCGATTCTTTCATAACTCGGACGGCGCTGAGTCTGCTCAAGCCAACTTAGCAACAATCGACATGGCGCAGAGGCATGAAAATCCATTTTCAGGCAGTTCTTATCAATGATTGACAACACCTCCAAACTCCATTTGTTTTTTTTGTTTGTTCGTTTGTTTTGTTTTTTTCTTGAAAATGAACATTTTGGAGTTGGTTTCTGCCTGACAGTAGAGAGATATATTTCCGCCATCTGAAAATGGGACTTCCATCCCTGTGAAATGGGACATTCTGCACAATGAGTACTTTAAAGGGGTATTTCACTTTAAAACAAATCTTTGGTCATTTTATTGTCTCATAGTAAAGGCAACAAGCCCCAAAAAAGAGCTTGTAGATCTGCTACTTTTGAATTTGAATCCTGAAAAGTAACAGTTTTGGACATAAAGGTATCTATCTACATGGGATTTCCATCCAATGACTCAAAGTATGACTTGAAATTGGTCTTCTACAGCACTCTACTGTATGAAAAACGATTCAACAAATCAAATTCAACAATCATGTGCCTCAAATTGACAAGATGACAAATGCTACAGCCTTCATCGGTGTGAAGGAGGGATAACCGAAACGTCTGTCATCTTGTCAATTTCGGAGTGCGACCCTCGGTTTGTTGAATCTTTTTTTGGATAACACACCAGAGTGGTCTGAGTGCGGTGGTAGAGTTAAGTCTTGGTAAATTGGAATCACGTTTATTTCAATCCATGCTTATGTACATGTGTTGTTTTTGTTTTCAGATACTTCAGACTTTCGTCCGCAGCACATTAAACCTGAAAGCAATTTTCTTTGGCACCAGCTTGTGTCTGTACCACAACCTTTCTGGCAATTCGCTATTCGCTATTTTCAGCAATTTTATTATTAGAAAACGGAAACCAAGGACCATGGCTACAGTCCTTTAGAGTTCTCATGACTTTTTAGTACCTCGATACTCAGGGCCGTACTTACCATTGGGCCAGGGTGGGCACGCGCCCGGGGGCCTCAGGGGAGGGGGGCCTCAAAAAAAACACGCCCGCAAAATTTTTTTTTTCTTTTAAAAAAAAAAAAATATTTTGGACCCCAAAAAATGTAGTAGGCATGATCGCAATCGCGAAATTCCATGTTTAACCCCATACCAACCCCATCTTTCAAACATGGCAGCCATGTTTGTTTACATTTCAAGAAAATATAATGGCTGCTAGCTCATGAATGCCTGAACGGATTTCCATTCGGATTTTTTTGTTTGAAAGCTGTGAACAGTGTGCACACACGTGGTGCATGATCTAGGCATGGGCGTGCATGATCCGTGCTCTATGAATTACATGGAAGTCTATGGAGAGGGAGGCGGTGTGGAACTTGGAAGCCATTTTGAAGACCCTGAATGAGTTAATTTAATGATGAAATTTTAAAGTATTGCAATCCAAATAAAGTGATATTTGTGTTTAGTTACAGTACATTTTGTTTTATTATTGAGAGCTTCTGCTCTGCTGGCCGCACTGCATGTAGCTAGCTGCTCTGAAAGCTTAGTGCAGTCTAAAGCCTGCCCACTCTATGTATCCGGTACTTTCCACACACATAGGCTACACACATGCACGCAAACTCCAATTCTGTATCCGCTTTAGACCCTTCCAATGAGCCAATGAGGATACACAGTCATACACGGGCCGGTCCGGAGGTGAGGTCACGGTGTGGTCAGGTGGACCGGAGGTGGAATTTTTGCGCGCGCACAAGGGCCTCTTAATTTCCCCTTGCCCAGGGGCCTCATGTCATATAAATCCGGGCCTGTCGATACTTCGATATACAAGACTAAACGATCCGTTTTCTCATCCAGTCGTCTCATTTCATCCACAATTTCCAAGATTTGGGACCTATATTGCCCAAAGGATATGCCAGGTTGAAAGAGGCTGACTGCTGCAGGCCAATTTGACTTCAAGATTACATTCTGTTACTGTAGTTAAAAACAGAGGGGGGAATAATAGAAATGAATTTATTCTCCATTCCTCCCCCACTCCCAAATTCATTTCCTCCTGTTTTATTTCCTCCATCCCTCTGTCCCCTGCCTCCCCTCCCCCTCCTCCTCAGTGAGTCCAGTGGGAAGTGGGACTCATTTCACAGATTTCACAGATTTTTATTGAAGGGACAGCCCCTTCAAAATGTATGTAAGCTCCCATAAAAACATTAACAACAGACATACTGTACTGTACAATACAAGTATACAGATACTTTCATACACAGAAGTTGTATCAATATGTGAATATAGGGAAGTCCTGAAGCGACAGAAGGAAGATTCATTCCAACTTTGTAGCAGAATGACCCACACGTCTAACCTCTTTAAAGATTTGTGGGACAACCAAGTAAGAATATTGCAGGTCTCCAAGTGGAAATGATGATGTAGATGGAACCAAGGGCAACTAAATGGCAAGTAAATGCATTTAAATATGAATTGAAACTACTGTAATGTAATTACCGAGAGATAGAAAGAGCTCCAAATAGAGAAGACAGAGGGAGGAATGGCATTAATTCCGGTAGTAAACAGCATGTTGGATAGGATTTCCATTTTGTTCCCAAACCAATTTCAGAGTGGGTTTATGAATACATGCACACGCACACGCACACACACACGCACACGCACACACACACACACACACACACACACACACACACACACACACACACACACACACACACGCACACGCACGCGCACATGTACGCATACACGCACGTGTCGTACACAATCCTCTTTCACTGGGACGCACAATGTGTGTCTGTGTTGAACATTTTCCCGCTGCATGCTTATCTGCGGGTAAGTTCATCATAGAGATCATGGCATGAGGCGGTTTGTTCTATTCTAATGCCATGATGGTCACTCTCATCATGTAGAAACATCAGGGTCATCAGTGGGTGCCACTGTGTCCCCAGGCAGGACATGTCTAAATGCCAACACTGCCAACAGAGACTCAGTGTCACTAACTGTACAGCATTTCTATTATGGGGGTCAATTAAAATATTGTCAAAACCGCGTATCTCCATATTTAAACTTTTTGTGTTTTCTTCACACAAAAGCATCAAAAGTAAGTAGCAGATCTGCAAGCTTGCGTTTCGAGCTTGATGATCTGCTACTTTAGCTTTTCTTGTTGTCCAAATTGTTTAGAGATTTTACTCAGAACAATGTACAGATGGAACCAAATGGAACCCTTTATGTTCATTGTACACACAGAAAATCGTCCAAATGATGTGTCAGAATCTAGAGTCTAAAAAAAAACGTCAGAGTTAAATTAACATTAAGAGTTTTATTATGCAATTTGTCTGTGTTTAAAAACCACAAGTTAACAGCAGGCAGTGGCGAGGTTTCACAGCATTTCTTTTGTCTTCAAATCAGTTCCGTTAGAAGCGTTCTTTCCCCCGTCATTAGTCCTCATTAAACTGATGACATTTTGATGGCGTAAATTCCCACAGTGGAAAGTACAGCAGAAGTATTTTTTTGTCTTTCCCGTAAAACTTCATCATCTTCATACTAAATGGAAGAAGTGAGGGCAAGTTGGCTCGCGTTAACGTCGTTAGCACAGCAACGATGGAAGATGACAGAACACTGTCTTGTTAGAGGAACGACAACGGAAGATGGATGGACAGAGGGGGAGATAATGAGAACATTCTGTTGGTCGTGGAGATGTTTATATCTCCAGCAGTGACGCATTAACCCCACCAGTGTGGCGCTGTTCACTGATTGGATGATGATGATGATGATGATGATGATGACAGTGGTGTCAGTTCAGCAAAAGTTAAGTTATGGCAACATGACTGGTATGGCTTTTTTCCCCCCTGTAGCCAAGGTATGGCAGCTGCCACACCTTGCCATACCCAATTGACGCCTCTGGATGATGATGATGATAGCTAGGGGACAGGAGTCGCAGGGCGAATCTCAAGAACAGCGGTTGAAAGCAGCGCCGATAGCCAAGTCGGTAAACATGCCATGGCATGGGCAGATATATACGGTACCATCATATTTGATTCTACACAGGGGGCACGTGGCGCAGTCGGTAGTGCTGTCGCTTCATAGCTAGAAGGTCCTGGGTTCAAATTCCCGCTGGGGACGCTGTGGGCTCTGGGGGCGTGTTCTCTCCTCCGCGTCATCAGTGCCCATACCCTAGTTGGGTTGGCAAAAGGGCCTTTCTGTGTGATGTTTGCATGTTCTCCCCGTGTCCCCTAGAGTAGGTATCCTCACAAAAAACATGCAGTAATCCTGGTCTCATACTGCCTCACCCCTTTAAAAATGATTCTACACTTCACGATTATTGTGAAAACAGTCAGCTAGGGCGGGACATAATCATGCATATTGATTGGCGTGGACAATAGCCAAAGAGAAGAGGTTTATCGGTGACCATGACAGCCTGTTGTGTCATTGATTCGAGGTGAAAAAATGGACTATACTGTAGGAAGTAACACATTTTGAGAAATAAGATTTAAATTTTAAACGTAGCTGTAATTCTTGTAAATGAAGGGTAGCACTTTACAATAATGACCTGTTATAAAGCATTTATAAACATTTATAACACATTAATAAGCAACTTGTAGATGAGTAATAATGAATGAACAAGCGGTTAATACATGTTTATTTAAACATTTATACCTATATTTAATAATCATTTATAAATTGTTAGTAACTAGTGAACTATTCATGAATAAGCCATTTGTAAACAATTATAAATATATTTTAAATCATTTGTAACCAAAGTTATTTAGTATTTATAAGCTATTTAGAGATAAATAACTAATCATTTACAAGCTATTCATATACATTGGTAAATGTTTAGTAAAACATTTATAACCCTTTTTATGCCTTTGTAAATGATTATTAAAACATTAATAACACAGTTATAAGTTATTTGTAGATAAGGAACTAATCATAGACAAGCTATTTATATACTAATTCATTATTTACAACTGTCTATTTATGTGGCCTCCATTTTTGTTCATGTTTAACAAATGCTTTGTAAAGCATTCCTAAATTATCTATAAATCATTGCTAGATGTTATCAAGAGCCCTAATGTAAAGTGAAGACACTTCATAATCTACAACTGTCTGTTAACGTGGTCTTCACTTTACACTACCAATGATTTATAGATATTTTAGGAATGTTTTACAAAGCATTTGTTAAACATGAACTGTCTGTTAACGTGGTCTTCACTTTACACTACCAATGATTTATAGATATTTTAGGAATGTTTTACAAAGCATTTGTTAAACATGAACAAAAATGGAGGCCACGTTATTAACAGACAGTTGTAGATTATGAAGTGTCTTCACTTTACATTAGGGCTCTTGATAACATCTAGCAATGATTTATAGATAATTTAGGAATGCTTTACAAAGCATTTGTTAAACATGAACAAAAATGGAGGCCACATAAATAGACAGTTGTAAATAATGAATTAGTATATAAATAGCTTGTCTATGATTAGTTTCTTATCTACAAATAACTTATAACTGTGTTATTAATGTTTTAATAATCATTTACAAAGGCATAAAAAGGGTTATAAATGTTTTACTAAACATTTACCAATGTATATGAATAGCTTGTAAATGATTAGTTATTTATCTCTAAATAGCTTATAAATACTAAATAACTTTGGTTACAAATGATTTAAAATATATTTATAATTGTTTATAAATGGCTTATTCATGAATAGTTCACTAGTTACTAACAATTTATAAATGATTATTAAATATAGTTATAAATGTTTAAATAAACATGTATTAACCGCTTGTTCATTCATTATTACTCATCTACAAGTTGCTTATTAATGTGTTATAAATGTTTATAAATGCTTTATAACAGGTCATTATTGTAAAGTGCTACCGCTCCGGTAGGTTACCGGCTCTCCTGGGGACAACCTGGAACCCCCTCAAGGACCACTGGTGGTCCCCGGACCACTGCTGTACCACTGCTGTAGGCTATCCACAAGTTTCCCCGGGGGTTTACTGGAGACTATCAGGACCAAACTTCCGGGTTTAACAGCAGACATACAAGCTCACGTCGCGTCGCAGATGCAACCCGTTGTGAGCTTGTAAATCGGCGGCGGAACCTCGATGCAGACGTTTGCGCAATGCACTATGGGGCGTTGGAAACTCGTGGATAAAAAAAACAACACCGCTTGAAGACTTTTTCACTGGAATCTCAGATATGAAGCTGCCTCACATGTTTTCTGTTTACTCCGGTTTCCAGACTCACTGTTGCACCAACAACAACATCCTGAATTTTTATGCCTTCGCCAGTGACAGCTGTGGCCGTAGGCATCATATTTTCGAGTTCGTACATATGTAGCAGTAGTGGCTCAGAGACTCTGCCTGAGGACCAAAAGCCTGATAGTACTATATTGCTATACCCCGCTCCCATACAGTAGGCCTATAGTGTTTAAGTGGTTAAGAGCTATTTTATTAAGGTGGTATTAAAGTACAAGTAATGACTGACGTTTTGATGCTATTGCATCTCCCTCAGAGTTGTGACTCTGAGGAAGATGCAAGAGAAAAAAAGAGTACAACTGGTATAATACCAGTAAGACGCCCCAAAGAGCGAGGTCGCGCTGAAACACCAGAGCTTCTTAATACGGCACACAGTTAAGAAGCAGGAGTTATCATTGTGATGTCAATACAGGTCTCTGGAGTCTGTGAGGTCAGATGTAGAGGTATTGGCCAGCTCCATATATGGAGATGTCTTGGCCATATATGAAGCGTGACATGAGGTGTGACGTACGGACGGACATGATCTGCAGGTTTTTTTTTTTTTTTTTTTTTTTCATACTAAATGCGACCTATGGTTGCAATTACTGTTTTAGCAGAGTAATCCCTTACACTACTCGTTACTGGGTAAAGTAATAATATTACAGTAATATATTACTAGTAAGACGCCTCAGGGCGACCTAAAGGGCGAGGTCGCACCATGTCTTGGCCATCTGGCCAGTGATGTATATCAGACCAGTTACCCATATATGGAGACCCCTGGTACCCATTTATGGAGATCCATGTACTGTATATGGATATATGCTGTGAGAGCTCAAATAATGCTTACTCAGTTATTCGTTATGTTATGTTAAAGTCCTATGATGTCTATGACATCTGACATCATACATACAATCCCTTTTATGCCCATACATGGAGATGTCTGTAGAACCAGCCACACAGTATGTGCTGTCTTGGCCATCTGTTTTGGCCATATATGGATTCTACTAGTGTGGTATGTGGCCGATGTGGCCTCCAATATGGGCATTCCCATATGAAGTATGGGCTTAATATTGATGACATCAGATGACAGATGACATCAGGGAACTCCATATATGGGCATAAAAGGGATTCTGTTTAAAAGTGTGGATCACGGTGAAGTCAGAGCACGATGTCAGAGCGGCAAACCCAGAGACCTTACAAAAGTGTACACGCCCGGACGGACATATACGGACAAGCTGTGACGGTTCTGATAGTAAACCTCAACCTACGGTCGCAACTAAGTAATAGGTTACTGCCCAACACTGGTTACCCATTTAGAACGGGTAAACCTTATTGTGTATCATTATTTTAAACTTAAACTATTGAAAAATAGCAGATATACAAGCTCACAGCGTGGCACCGCATGCCGCGCTGCAAGCCTGTAGATCTGCTATAGATCTGCTATTAAGTGTCTTTTGAATCCTTCTGAGGTGTTTTGAAAAACCAATGTTTCTATGTCAGCAATCTGGCTGGCCATCGTCAAAGAAAAGGTCCTTTTCACTTAACTGGAGCTCAGTTAGTCTGTTCTTGAGAGACTACTATGTCAGTGGTTCTCAAACGTTTTCATGTGAAGGACTCCCAAACTGATATTTATTTGGCCACGGACCCGCATCTCAAAATATTTAGTTCCAGGGACCACCCAGAAGCAAAATGTGAGTTACAAACGTTCGCTTTAAAAATACATATATTCAAAGATTTGCAAACATTTTCACGACTTTTTCAAAAATAGCAGATCTACAAGCTCACAGCGCGGCACTCGGTGCCGCGCTGTGAGCTTGCAGATCTGCTATTTTTCAATAGCTAAAGCATTCAATAATTCTAGGACTGAGAAATCAACAACACTTCTTACTGCTGCGGTGGATGCTGGCTTTGGAGACACAGACCTTTGATAAAAAAGATTATCCCAATTAAATAGTGCCTTTTTAATAAGAATTCCTGAAGCTCTGCGCTGTTGGTTTAAGAGCTATTTGAGGTTCCTCGTCAGCCGTGAGGTGGAGGTAATGAGTGAGACTGGAATGCCCTACAGCTGTGCTTCTCTAACGTTTTCATGTCAAGGACCCTCAACTTAATATGTATTTGAACCCCATCTGAAAATAATCCATAAAAGATTTGTGTTGTTAAAATGTCTTAAAAATAGTCAGATCTATAACAGATCGGCTATATTCAAACAGCTGATGTATATTAGGGTTAAAGTGGTTAAACTGATTTTGATGCTATAGTTATTAAAGCAGCACTATGTAACTTCAGTATATAAGTATGTTAATACAATATAACTGTTTTTTCTCCCTGTTCTTCTATTGAGACCTTTTAGATTGGGTCAAAGGTCATGTCTCACCTATAGACACAGAATCTGACATGAATATGGTAATGGTAATCTTAACATACAATGTAGAGGCAAGCTGCAGAGAATAGTAAATCTGGCATCAAAAATCATAGGGAAAAAACAAAAACATTTAAGTTGTATCTACAATGAAGTGCTTAGGAAAAAAAGCTGTCAAGATAATAAATGATCCCTCTCACCCACTCCATACAGAGTTTGATTTACTTCCCTCTGGTAGACGCTATAGAACAGCTTGGACACACCATAGCCGTAATATTTTAAAAAAATCATTCATTCCAAATTCCATTAAGGCATTGAATTATGTCATGTCTCGTTGATCTGCCGGTTTCTTCACCTTATATGCCACTGTTGTCCTTTTTGTTGCCTTAAAGATGTTTTGTGTGTAAGTGTTTGTTGCTGTTGTTGATTAATATCTGTAGTTTTAATGTTGTCTAAATGTATATGAGACAAAAGACAAATTTTCACACTGTGGACAATAAATTAAACTAACTAACTAACTAACTAATATATCCTCCGAGCAAGCAGGCAGTCTCTATTAGCTCAAAGGTAAAAATGTCAGCACTTGCAAAGGAAACCAGGTTCAAATCCAGGGTTGAAGATGCAACTGCAATCTTCCTCTGCTGAACGTCAGTCATTACTAGGAAAATAGGCTTTAATTGTCCAAGCGGCTTCAGCGGCTTCTCTACAATAGTAACCACTACTTGATTATTATTATATATTTTTTCAAAAGTCAACAACATTTTAGAATATTTTACATTTTAGAATATTTTAAAACTGTTTTAAGAAAACTGTAGTAGAGTACTATCAGAATATAACACTTACTTTAACCAAAGAAAATCACATACCCTACCTTTGACTACTAAACATTTTTACAAAATGAAATGACAGCGAGTTGAGTAGAGAATAGAAGCCGGCTGCTTTACAACGTGTGGTTTCTGAACAGATGACGGCTGCCTTGCAGCTGGATGCCAGACGCGGCCCGCACCGACGAAACAGCGGCATTTATAAAAACCTTTTAACGATGGAAAAACAACAGCTTTGGGGCCCGTCCAAACTATTATTCTTAATTAATCTGTGTTAAATGCACGGATAGACAGCATGCATGGCAACACATTCCCCTGACACGGCTCTCCGTGTGCGTTTTTCTTTTTGCGTGTGGTATGGTATGGTGTGTGATGAGTTGGTGGCGTGATGTTTGTGTAAGAGCGTGTGTGTGTGTGTGTGTGTGTGTGTGTGTGTGGTCTGGGATTGTACTGTGCCTTGCTTGCATAAATCAGGAGCATTGTTTAAAGAGCAAACAGAGTAAGGTGATATTTCACTGTAGCATAACATCACACCGCCGTCTGTCTGACCTCATATAACTTTGCGCTGCTACAGTATATCTATTTCCATTTTCTTCCTCTTTTTACTTGAAATGGATTTAGTCACTCTGCCTTTTGTGTTTTTTGTGTTCCGTGGATATTTCATCACCCTGAGGTCAACCACCTTCATTTGAAACCTTTTTATTATAGTACTTTCTTTATTCCATCTTCCATCTTTCCAGATAAACGTTATATTACCGCGCTACTCCTCCCACCGTTTTGGTGGCAGTACTCTTAGGCCATTATGTCAAATCGACCGGCTTCAATGGGAATCGTGTGCATGCATTTTGCTAAGATACATTATATAGTTTAATTTATATAAATGTATTAGTGAATTCATTTTAAATATCGTCACTGTCGAGGCAGAAACTTCTTCGAATATTTTGTTATCGTTGGATAAGATTGTGTCCACATTTCCATGCTGTGTTGATGTGGTACACTAGGAGAGATAACAGGCAAAGGTTGACCAAAATTCTTCTACATTCTCTAATTATGTAGACTTCTAGTAAATTAAGTAATGCAGGTGTTTAACAATAGGCCTAATTTAACTTTTACGCTCTCAGGGGTTAAAGATCTATAAGGGTCCATTTGGTTACCAACTCTCCATCATTTAGCTGGGGACCACCTGGAAACCCCTCAAGGACCCCCTCAGCGACCACTGCCCTACTTCATCATACTACATACAGCATCACACAACAGCATCAAAAGTATCCGGTATTTTGAGTTTGTAGATCTGCTATTTTTGCTGTTTGAGTAAAAATTCTGAAAAGTAACCGTTTTGGACATAACGAGGTTTCCACACAACAGAGATGATATGTTTTTCATAAATGAATGCACTACTGTACTTTGTCACCGTCTTTTAAGTATCAAAAGTAGCAGTTCGACATCACATCTCGTCTTACCGTGGTCGTTAGTTCTTCTTCCTGCTCGCCGTCGGCCGTGTCTGAGTGGGAGGAGCTAGCGCTGTGGACTTCCTGGTCGTCACGTTGGCCAAGTTGACCTGACAGCGTCCTCAGGTGGGTCATGGAGACTGTGGAACTAACCTACAGGTCACACACACCAGAAACTAAGTTAATTATGAAAAAATTCACAAACATCACAAACCTTTGAAAAATGTATAGATACTCCACTAGGGGTAGCGCCACAAATTTTGTCCAATGCAAAGTTAAAAGCAGTTTTGGAAAGGCCTCTTCTTTGTATTCTGCAGCTATGACATGGCATGGTTTGCCTACAGCAGGGTTCCCCAATAGGCGGCCCGCGGGCCATTTGCAGCCCGCGGGGGGCTACTGTCTGGCCCCCACCAACCCCAGTAATAATGGTGGTATAAGAGCAGCAACAACACTAGTATATCGTCATTGTCGGGTGGAAAACCCGTATCTCTAAATGTGTACGTGCTTTTGCAAAGTATAAGCTCTGCTTCATCATACAAGGCCGTTGCACAAACGCCTCGCGGTGCGAGGCGTTGTGTGCTTGTAGATCGGCTGTTTTCACTAGTTTAAATAATTTTTAAAAAGATAAATGCAAAACGAACGGTTTTGGACATACAAGATTTTGACCCGACAACGACGATATCTGAACTGTCACTGGAGTAGCGGGAACGCCACCGTCGCCCCCTGCAATGTTGTGGCCCTCGGCTTGGTACCCTAGACATAATTTGGCCCTTGGGGGAAAACTAATTGGGGAACCCTGGCCTACAGTCACAACATTGATTGAGTCTACTTCTAGTTTTAAGTCCTCCCTGAACAGTTTTCTAAATACTTACATGGACACGGACCAGAGTTTTTTTTAAACTACAGTAAATAGTATGTATTATATTGTTTGTTTGTTTTGATGTTTTCACTGTATTTATTGGACCACATAAGCCTCTGGGCTTTCTGGTGAGATCCTATTGACTTAAATATGCATAATTGTTTTGAATATACGTCTCTGTCAATAAAATAAAATAATAGTAATAAAAAACATTGCTTGATGTAAATCCCAAGCCTATACACAGTAAAATACCCAGTTAATTTTCACTTTTAAGAGGGAACAAATGCACAAATGGTAGATCTGTTGTCTGTTGGAACAGCGATTCCCTAAAAGTCAGTGTGAAACAAATACACGGACGGGATACTTAGAAATACATTTCCAGTACATTTCTGATGCCTGCTGCATGATTTTGGCGTGAGCGCCAGAAGCAGAAACTCACAACTAATAGTGAAAAATCTTTATTCACAACTTTTACTGACTGATTCACAACTTTTTTACAGACGTAATTCTATCTGTGGCATTGCTATTTATACTTCAGACAAAATGGATTTATATAGCGCTTTTCTCCAAAGCCCTGTACAGTGTATTTCACATTCACCCATTCACACACACACACACACACACACATCCACACGTGCACCAATGGCAGAGGATTAAACCATGCATGCAAGGCACCAACCTGCTCATCGGGAGCAATCAGGGGTTCAGTGTCTTGCTCAAGGACACTTCGACACATAGCCCGGGGATCGAACATGGAACCTTCGGATTCCAAGACGACCTCTCTAACCAGGGGCGTCACACCAAATTCTGGGCCCTGGGTACAAGGATTCACTGCGGGCCGCGCTGCGAGCTTGTAGATCTGCTATTTTTGAGAAAAAATTTGAAAATGTGTGCAAGAAACCTACGTTTCCATTTCAGTGGTTCTCAAACTTTTTCATGTCAAGGACCTCCAAGATGATATGTATTTGGCCACAGACCCCCATCTCAAAACATTTAGTTCCAGGGACCCCACAGAAGCAAAATTTTCACATTTTCACAACTTTTCAAAAATAGCAGATCTACAAGCTCGCAGCGCGGCACTCGGTGCCGCGCTGTGAGCTTGTATATCTGCTATTTTTCAATAGCTAAAGTTATTAGGGCCCCTCCACCTTGGGCCCTAGTAACTCAGTCCCACTCCCCCCCCCCCCCCCCCCCCCCCCTTGTGACGCCCCTGGCTCTACCTCCTGAGCCACTGCCTTCAACCCTCCACCCTGTGGACCCTCTGGGTCACGTCTCTGGACCCCCAGGCCCCTCTGCAGATGACCATTGTGTTCATTATTACTCCCCCCCCCCCCCAGCCCATGCAGGGAGGGGTGCTGAGAGCGGACCCCCGCCCCACTCCTCTGACACACCCTGTCAATGGGATTATTGTAGAGACAAGAAGAGAGAGGCCTTTGATGGAGAGCAGGCGCAGGGGAGAGAAATGTGGAAAGAGAGAGAGAGAGAGAGAGAGAGAGAGAGAGAGAGAGAGAGTGGCGTGTGTGCATGTGCTCACGTGCGTGCGTGCGCGACTGTGTGTGTGTGTCCGTTTGCACTTGAATTACTATACTGTACTTGTGCGAACCAAATGTGTGTTATTACCACATGTGAGTTGAGGTATTACGTTTTGCATAACAAGGTTATATTGTGAAAATAGCAGATCTACACTGCGTTGCGAGGCGTTGTTGTGAGCATGTCGATCGGCTATTCTCACAATTTCTGCCTCAAATATTTGA